>NC_040884.2:24923721-25216221 GCF_900634795.4 Betta splendens
CGCAGGTCAGCTGAGGGATGGAGGGGTTGTGAGTGAGTCTCTGGTTACACTGGGGGGAGGGATGAGACTCTGATTGTGCAGTATAGGAAGATTAACAGTATTACATTTGTAGTTCATCTTTGATTGTGCAACGAGCTGCTTTACTCAGTTTGTTTTTATGTACCTTACTTGTTTTGTCCTCTTTCCAATCTGATCGTTCATCATTAATCATAAATTGAGGGTGAAGATTAAGAAAAAAAGCACTGTTATGATTTACATTTTGGATTTTCTGGACAAAGTGTGAAGTGAATGTTGCCATTGAAGATGTTCCAGATTCTGATATGAAAACAAGAAGAAATTGGACGTCTGTGGTCTTTTATTAACTGGAAGTTGCTTTGTAGAGAGACGCCGTCTTACTGCTTCTTCCTCCCCCATTTTCACATCAGACGCAGGCGGAAAGTGGACAGTTAGACACTCTGAGCAGGTTCTGAAAGGGTGATTGATCTCTGTTGTGGTTGAACAGTGCATTGGACAGGCCGGCTCAGTGCAGGCCCCAACCTTAATGTTCCTCCTAAATCGCTGTTCTAGACAAGATAGTTTTGTGTCCTTCATCAAATAATTTATCTCTGAGCAAATAATAAAATCTTATCAGCTGTTGGTAATTGCTCCATTTGTGTCCGGTGTAATCAGGCCTGAAAGTTGTGTGGTAAATGCTTTCTGAACAGCAGAGCGGTCCTGGCGTTACTGTCAGCCAACAGGTTTATTTTAACACCTCGCTGATTGCTGTGTCGTCGCGTGCTCCTGAAAATAAAGGCTCGTTTTTCTGCTTTTTCTTCCAGAGCGCCGCCGCCGCCCCCAGTCCAGTGATGGGCAACATGCCACCCAACGATGGCATGCCGGGGGGACCCATGCCCCCGGGCTTCTTTCAAGTAAGACAAGGAACTTTCTAACCTCATCCCCACTTTCGCCCATCACACCCCTGGCAGCCCTTCCTCCCAGCCCATAGTCATGGCTAAGCCTCTCCTTCTGTCTCCTCCTCCTTTTTTAGCCCCTTTAGCTGTTCTAATCCCTGTCCAGATGTTCCCTTCTGTGTCGCTCTGCCTTCATCCCATATGTCCACGCTTGGGTTTTTCACTCCTGATGCTCTGCTTAAAGCTCTGACAGACCTCTGAAGAGTTTCCTGTTTACACATATACAAAATGTTGCAGCAGTACCTGTGGTTTGCGATGACGAGCGGCGAGGAAGACTATCGCCTCCTCTTTGTGTTGCCTCGCTAATTCCTCCTGTCATGCGCGTTCTCTGAAGGCTGTCTCGGAGCTGCCGAGGTCACACACACCCTCTTGTTCAGTTTCCATCATTCTCTGCTTTCTCCTGCGCTGGCAAACGGGCGCACGAGCCTCGCGTGACACTTTGACACACCCTGAACGAGTAGCACGTTCAAAATTGAGGTTTTAAAATATCCACACACCCCAAAAGATGATCAGAGAACTGCTGAAGATGAAAACAGAAATAATAATGAAAAGAATGACTTATTATTATTATAGTAGCTAAACAAAACCTTAACATGCTGCTCAGATGATGTGAGGTTTCATTGTCTATGGACTGGTGTCCTGTCCAGGGTGCGCCCAGACAACTGGGACATGGAAGAAAATGACATTTTCATAGGCAGGACAAATAGAATGTCTTTGGACTGAGACTGTATTGGTCCTATTATTTTTCCAATTTAATTTGCAGCAAGAAAGCAAATAAGCCCATTACCCAGAATGCTGAATTCTGTACCTTTAAGTGATATTACTGAAGTAGAAATGCACTTTTTGCTGCTTCTCCACATTATAAAGCATTAATTATGTGCACACCTTTGGTTGCATTGGACATTGACTACATGCACTGTGGAATGGGAGCCATTTGCCCGTGTTGCCTTGTAGCGCTTGATTGGCAGCATGTCATGTGCTGTGCGTGTGTGTGTATGTGTGTGTGTGTGTGTGTGTGTGTGTGTGTGTGTGTGTGTGTGTGTGTGTGTGTGTGTGTGTGTGTGTGCGCTGGGAGAATGTTAATGATGTATGAGCAGTGAGCTGGGCAGGGAGAAAGCTATCTGATGGTGTTGCATGAGTGACATTGCTTTCCATAAATAGACCCTGTGTGCATGGCAGACAGACAGATAGGGAGACAGGCAGGATGGGGCGAACGGGAGACAAGGGGAAGAAAAATGGCATGGATGGTTTCCTCCTTCTCTTCTCCTCCACCTGCTTAGCTCAGCTAATCTGAGGAGCGCAGCAGGCAGAAGGTGAAGCACACCAAAATAAAAGCCAGAATGCGCGGCGTGATTATTACCCGCGGTGAACGGACAGAGCGTTCTTTACGTCAACGCGAACCCGACATCACACATGTTGCAGTACGTTCTCGTGTGCCGTGCTCTGATCACATGCTGCTTTCTGGGGCTGGAATCACACGGGTGCTGTCTCTCTCTCTCTCTCTCTCTCACTCTCTCTCTCTCTCTCTCTCTCTCTCTCTAGTCTCTCTCTTTCTCTCTCTCTCTTTCTCTCTCTCTCTCTCTCTCTCTCTCTCTCTCTCTCTCTCTCTCTCTCTCTCTCTCTCTCTCTCTCTCTCTCTCTCTCTCTCTCTCTCTCAGGCAGCTGACATTCACTCCCTAGTGAACTAATGGTTGCGGTCCACGCTGAAATGCAGGCTACTGGCTTTTCTGCAGCTCATTTAATCTTTCAGGTGATGTGGAAGCAGTTTTTTTTTCCACACGTTGTTGGGAGTTTAATCACATTCTCCTCTCAATAGTGAGAGGTTTCAGATTCAGATTTTTTTTGTGAAATGAACAATGGTTCTGCTGCAGATTTGTGAATGGCTGTCTTGTGCATGCTTTAGTCATTTCTTCCTTTCCTCTGTGCGTCTGATGTCCTTCTTCATGGAATTTCTACGCTCTTTCCTTTTATCGTCTCTGAAATGATTATTTCGATTATTTCTCTGTGTGTGTTGCACCAGCGCGATAGTTAGCATAGGTGACCCCAGCACTGTTGTTGGCCACGGTCCTGGGAGGGAGGAGGATGTGGAGGAAAGTAGGGACATGGAGGCAAAATGGAGTTAGAGGGCATGTGCTGTGGTGTCTGTGTTGTACACTATTGGTATATAATCCTCCTCTTCGCAGAGAAAGTCCATAGCTGCTGCATCATGGCCCTCTGGGGAGGGCAAGCAAAGGGGGGAGGCGACGGGATGGAGGGGAGGCAGGAGAGTCTGTGAGGAGAGACGAAGGTAATGAAAGAGAGAATGAGGAAAAGATTAGCAGCAGAGAGTGAAAGAGAGGCCTAGACACTGAGACATCAGGGAAAGCATTGAAAAGTGTTCTTCATTGGCTTTCAGAGATGTGTGATCTCTGAAATGGCAGCTGATGACAATAGGGGACAGTTGATGGATTTAACTCCCTTCTGCTGCTTGATATATACTGTACCAGGAAGACGCTAAGCTTTACTGTGCACTTTTACAGTGTGCATGCAGCAGATGTATAGACAACTGGACTGAATAATGAGAAAATGAGACTGAGCCTGGAAGAAACCAGCATAAATACAGTGCAGGGTTTTGTCCAGGCAAAAGCAAATTAGATAAAATGTGCTCTTTGGAGATTTATATGGTCCATCTGTCAAATAATACCCCCCAAAATCCTTCTTTGTTGACCCTATTCTCTGATCTACTGTACACGTGCTGCGTCAGGTACTCAAAAAACCTAATACGCTCCATTAAGTCTGTAAACCAGTTAGGGTCGGGCTGCCGCTTTCTACGAAATGTGAATGGTTCTTGTCCCAAGTACGGCACGCGGAGTCAAAGGCTCGAGCACAACAAGAGGCTCAGGTATGATTTCCTGTTGAAGCAGAGCGGCTGTGACAGACAGCGCGGCAACAGCAGGCACAGAAGGAATTAGAGGCAGCTCTGCTCCGAGTCGCTTGTTGAGGAAAGGTGAGACTGATCATCTGGGTCAGCGTTGGTACAAAGAGTCAGATGAAGAGGGTGAACTCCTTTAGGAAACGGAGAGCCGGGCAGAGGTGGTTGAAGAAAGGTGCCCCGGCCACTTTTTTATTTATTACCTGTTAGGGTCAGAGGTCATTTCCTGTTGTTTGCTGGGGGGTGGGGGTTGCTGCCTCTGTGGAGGAGTTCCACTGCTTGTTTACGTCCTGGTTAAGTTTGCCTGAACCAGCGCCACCGAGGGGACTCGAACGCAGCCTTTGTCTCCCTGCATCAGCGGCCCGTGTTGAATGGGCTTCGTGGGTTTACATGCGCGTGAGAGCTCCCTCTGAGCGCCAACACGCTGCGCTCAGAGCGTTCCTCTGAGGTAAGGAGATCACACATACAGCCTATATAAATCATCTGGTGTCGTCCCGGCGCGTTAAAACGCTTGTCAGCGTTTCACCGTGGTCCGCGGGGAGAAAACACCGCTGATGGCGTATTCCCATCTCCGCGCTGACATCGTGCCACGCCGCATACCATGAGCGAGCAGGAGACCTACTGCTGCCACTGCCGCTCTCCCAGGAATGTTAGGAAGGAATGACAATGAGTGTGTGTTTGGTGCTGTTCCTCCTGGCTTTGTTTGTTGTGTTCAGTGATGCAGGCTGCTTTGTGCTCTCTCTGTTTGTGTGTGTAAATGTGTGTGCGCCCGGTGGTTTGACAGCAGTTACACACTGCCCTCTAGTGGCAGCGGTCGTAAGCACATGTTTGCCCCTCTCTCTCTCTCTCTCTCTCTCTCTCTCTCTCTCTCTCTCTCTCTCTCTCTGTGCGTTAGTGGTCCATCAGGGGCAGCAGTGTGGGTCTTCCTTAAGCTGAAATGAGTGGCGGGGAGGCGAGGGGGTTGCAGTGATGGGTTTGTGGTACTGTGCCAAGCTGTTATCTCCTTAGCCGGCTAGAAAATGATTTTATTAATTGCTTCATTTAACGCCCAACCCCCCCTTGCCCCCTCCTTCCTCTCCTTTCCTACTCTAATACACAAACAAAACCACACAAAAAAAAACACACACGTCGACCGAGCTTGTGCTGCACACACCTCTGTGACAGTTTAGATGCTTGCTCTCTCTCTCTCTCTCTCTCCTCTACAGGGATCTGTAGAGAAAATAGTGCGGCCGTAAAGGCCATATGTTGGTCAATTCAGATGTAATAGCAGGACGGCCCACGGAGGCCCAGCCACAGTAGATTTTCCCCATTATGTTAAATTACATAGAAGAATTAGAGAGGAGCAGAGTGCATGCGTTACTTACATCACTGCGATGGTGGAGACTCAGCTCCTGTTTGATGCAAAACGCCGGTCCCCACCGGCTAAACGGACACATTTCAGGGTTCAGACTTTCAGTCAAGCTAAGGCTGAGGTATGTGGTCGTTATGGTTACGGCTGGGGGTGAGGCTCCAGAGGATGAACGCAGCGTCCTCATAAACACTAGGTCGTGCACATTGGTGTGTACTGGAAAATCAGACTGCCGCAGCTGGAGCAGCGCAGCCAAACCCACAGGGCTGCACACACACACACACACACACACACACACACACACACACACACACACACACACACACACACACACACACACACACACACACACTGACACACTGGCTCGGCAACAACAACCTCTAAGGTCAGGCAAAGCTAGCACAGCATTAGCCCCAGTGTGAACCTGCCGAGAGCCAGAGCGGCCGAGTACAGCTGGTGTTAACAACCCAAAACAGCGACACGCAGAGCGGCAGAGCAGCCACCGCGGCGCCGGGACCGTGCCAGCAGCATCACAGAACGCTGTATGTACAACTGAACAAACATTTGCAGACCGCTGAATAGATTATTGACCAGCTCCTTGTTGTGCTGCTGGTTAATGAGTGGCTTCTCGGATGAGCCTCTCAGGGCAACGAGCCGGGCAACGACGTCTTAAGAGAGCAAGAAGCATCTGCCTTGAGAACCCGGCTCAGCATTTTTACACAAAAATGACTGCGAGCCCATGAATAAGTGTTTCTGCATCGGAGCCGTATTGTTTTCACGTGTGAGTAAAAGCTCATCCCTCCTGCCAGAGTGTCTGCTCCTATACGGCAGTACCTGGCAGCGCTGCGTCTCTGCCTGTGGGAATGCACTCGTTTCAAGCTGTCAGTCAGCCGTGTTTATTCTCCCGCTGTAGCAGCGCCTACAGGTTCCTGGTGCTCGGCTCTGTCGGCGCTCCTCCATCCGGCCGAGCCAACGGAGCGCTCACAGGGGGGGGGGGCAGGATGGGGAAATTGATGGAGAGTCGGACAGAGCAAGGGAGGAGGGTGCAACACGTGTGTGTGTGTGTGTGTGTGTGTTTGTGTGTGTGTGTGTGTGTGCGTGTGCGTGTGATGCAGGTATCTGAGCAGCTGCCTCCTTCATGGGAAATGATGCACACCGCCATGTGTGTTGTGTGTTAGTGCCAAACTAATTAGTGAGTCAGTGTTAATCACCAGAAAATTACCTAAACAAACTGACAATAATTGTGATAATTGATCCATTGTTAATGCCGCTAACGTCCTCCGATGCCAGGCCCCGTTGGCGTCACTGTTTTTGTGTGCGTCAGGTTGTACCGTTAGATACACACTTCGAGGTCGAGGGAACACCCACCTCCAGCCTTCGGCGGTCAGCAGCGTCCCACTCCACACACACACGCATGCGCCACCCGAGGGAAGATCCGGCTTTCACCCGCGATGAAAGAAGGAAATGTCATTTTTACACCCATCACTCGTCCTTTGCACCAGTCACACACGCGCCCTCACACGTGCGCACACACCTTTAATGTTACCTGAGAGAGGAGTGCTTGACAGAGGCTCTGACAGACTAGCAGATAAGCCTGGTGAGGCAGTGGGTGGTCCTCTCCCTCCGAACTAATGCTCAGGTAGCAACAGATCTCTGCTGGAGCGGCAGATGAGGTAACTGTAGTCAGAGTTCACACGGGCCTCTGATACTTATTCACTTTAATGTACTTAACGCAGTGTGCGTTCGGAGAGATAAAGTCCGGAAAGGGTTCATTCACGCTGCCAGTGCAAAGTGAAACTGCAGTTCATATACCTGCTATGGCAGGTACTGTATGCTGATGCTGTTTATGGTGATAGATGTTTCCAAGCTGCTTTAAAATGCACTTGCTGCATAAACAAGCCAATAATATAGTCTGCTGATTGGACAAATCACTCATTACACCGCTGGAGTCTGTAGTTCTCCACAGAAATAGGAACAAGGTCAGGGTCCAGAGCATGATGATATTTTACCGTGTGGCTGGGTTTGATATTTGGCAGTTCTGTGCTGAGTGAGCACTAAAATGAAGCTTTGATGAGCTGATTTGACCTCACGCTGGCAATTAACAATACATCAGTGCAGCCCTCCGCTTATGGCGGAGACAAATCACCATTCTTCCCTTTCCTTGTTGATCTAACGGAAATGACAGCTGCGCTCTAATTAAAGCAAACGTATACAAAAAGACTTCAGTGCTAGTGATGCTGTGAGCATCAGTAATATAAAAAGAGGAGACGGCTTTTGGAAAACTCAGGTTGTTACTGCAAAATAAAAAAATAAAAAAGATTTAATCATTTCTCCCAAGCAGCTTTCAGCATCGCCAGGCACATTATCACCCTGTTGACGTCTGTCTGTGTGTTTCTGCTCCAGGGTCCACCAGGATCTCAGCCTTCCCCGCACACGCAGCCTCCTCCACACAATCCCAGTAATCCCATGATGGGACCTCACGGACAGGTAGGTTGGAAGCATTTACTCAGTCGTCCTTGTTTTTTTTGCTGTATTGTAGTTGCCCACTCGCTTACTCACACTCGCCCGCCCGCCCGCTTGCTCGGCCGGCCGGCACGCGGCCCTCGTGTTGTGCTAACAGACAGGACAGGCAGCATCCACGATGTTGGGTTGGATGAATAATTTAGCCGCGCTGGCCAGGCTGTGAGGAGCGGAGGTGCGTCTGGAGGGCCTCCTCTCTCCCTCAGCCCAGCACTCACCATCCCATAGTCCATCAATAGACCATTAATATTGCAGGACAGCCTGACACGATGCGGCTCTTTGCACACAAACCCACCACAACACGAGGAGAGGAGTGAGGCACAGTAAAGGAAGACAACATTAGTAAGTTGGTCTTCAACGTTCTGCTGTTAGTAGTAAAGAACACAGACACGTGGGTGCTCAGTGTTAAAGGCTGTATTTTTGTGGTGCTTATTTTTAATGCTAATTTTTCTGTCCATGCTGCGTATTCCAAATAAAGAATCTTCCACCCAATCAGTATTTAAATCACTACTAAAGTAGTTCGATTGACTCCTGAATGAATTCACGTCCTGTAAAATGTGACTCACCGTGTTCTTGGTGCTGCTGCCTCGGAGGCGCTTCTGAAAGCCATCTGCTGGCGTTTTACATTATTCACTAGTGGCGCACGGCCCCGACCGCGTCCCCTCACTGCTCCAACATCTGTGTGAATGGGATCTTTGCTCGCTCCTATGGATCAGTCTGCGCTTGGAAACCTTGGAGATGTCCAACACCGCCACTCATCCACTCCTATGTTATGCTTCTGCTCTCCTTTACCTTTATCCTAATGGACTTTATCTCCTCAGGTCTCACTGTACCTTCTACAACTTAATGACAGCTCTTGTCCGACCTGTAAAACTACAAGGCATTATTCTTTGACACAGTAGCGCCACCTGCTGTTAGGCTTTTACCTGTTATTCTACTCCTACAACCTATGAACGTATGAACTCTGAACATGAAGAACACGTTTCAACCAGTGTGTTTTGTTTTTTAAACTGATTGTGATGTTGCTGCTCTTGATCTGTTAATTGGTTGAATAAACTAAAATAATAGTATTTTTAAAGAAGAGAGGAGTAAAAAGGTCAGACTCCAATTCACTAGTCTGTTAATGACCCTGGTTTGACTGATTCCAGTTGGTTTTGTGTTATTGTATCTATATTAATGTCCTTAGAAATGTATTTCATTACTTACTTCATTACATCCTGTGCTCTATTGATTTCACAAACCTTTTTGCGAGCAAATATCGATATAACCATATGATTATTGAACCTGTAAGCTTCTATTGTCAACTATGGCGTCGTAATGTCTTTAGGGAAAATCCATCAGTTCAGTCAGTGAATTAAGTGCTTTGATACCACATTTCTAGTTAACATGCGGTGTAACATGCACTTTCATAATTCTAGACTTAAAACTGCATTTGATGAAGACAAAGTAATGGGCAAACTTTCAGGTCCTGAAGCGACTACTCCACGTGCGACCACGCTGAAGTAACCATTGTCCTTCCTATGTTGCTCCTGCAGCCATTCATGTCTCCACGGTACCCAGGTGGCCCCCGGCCCGCACTTCGTATGCCAAACCAACCTCCTGGGAGCATCCCTGGCTCGCAGCCGCTCCTGCCAAACAGCCTGGACCCCACCAGACCTCAAGGTAGTGCTAAATGTACTGTGTGGACCTCAGACATCGCTCTGATTAATAATAATCCAATTACCATTGATCTGACCGGTGTTAACAAAGTGCATTCTGTGTTTCCCACCACAGGACATCCAAACATGGGCGGTCCAATGAGAATGAATCCCCCCCGAGGCATGGGAGGCATGGGCCCGCAGGTGGGGATCAGGCAGAATGCACTGACTGTATATTGCTGTGTTATTCCAGGAGGTCATGACAGTGAACGGTGTCCTTCATTGGCACCCGCCTGTTCCACTCCCACAGTTTTGGTGTTGGGGGTGTCGGTTCAGGGACTAGCCCAAAGTTTGGTTACACTTCATTTAGAGCTGCTATAAAAATAGCTGTAACTTCAAACAGCAGCCTATAAACGACGCGCAGATAATGCTGCTCAGCAGAAACTTGGGTTCTGCCAGGCTTGTAACTTTTTTTTGGTGAATGTCACAAGCGCTCTGATGATTAGCTTGGCTCAGCCCAGACCCCCCCCCCCCCCCTCGTTGAAGCCTACTTGGTGACTCCCAGCTAGGACACAGGCGGGAGGCGTGATGCTCTGGCCGCCGCCGACTCGCTTTGGCCGGCGGCCGTGCCAGTTTCGCCGCTGCCGCTTCCCCTTTTCACGGACCTCATTTTTATTGATGTGGATCAACGTGACGCGCAAAATGCTCAAACCTCAGTGTCCTTTTGAATTGCCATTACCACGCAGCTGCTTCATTTTGCGCCCGACCACCTCCTGCCCCCGCATCACATACAAAGACACACGTACCCCCCACCCCCCCGTGCCCCCCGGCCTCGCTCTGTGCCACCCTGGCTCGGTGACTTTGGCAGCACGCGCACCAGCAGCTGCTGTGGCATCTGCTCGACAAGTGTAATCGTCTGCTGAACAAAACTCTTCCTCTGAGTGGAGCAGCTCCCTGGCCTGGCCCTCTACTCTCTCTCTCTCTCTCTCTCGCTCGCCCGCTCACTCTCTCTCAGTCACACGCATACGTACCAGAGTACCAGCATGTGGCACCAGCCAAACCCGCCTGCTGGGCCGCCGCGAAAACATACATACAAATGCACAGAGGGGGGGCACGGACGCACACAGACACATACAGAGACTCAGCTCCGCTACACAGCTTAGACGTAATTAAACGCTAGTTAGTGGGAGACATGATCGTCGATGACCTTAATTAAGAATCAAACCTTAGGACAGGACAGGTGTGAGACGCAGGGCTGACTGTGTGTTTCTCCCTGTGTAGAACTACGGCGGAGGAATGAGGCCTCCTCCGAACTCCATGGGGCCAGGGATGCCCGGCATGAACATGTGAGTTATATAGAAAAGCTATCGAAAAAACTTAGAGTATTAGTTTGTACTTTTACATTCATCTAATTTATATTAGTCTGTAATTTGTAATCATTTACTTGTGTAGAGCTGAATAAATGATCATGTGAGCAATACTATGCATCTTCTTTGCTTATTAAAAAGTGATGCATGTGATACATGTATTGATGCGTTGCTGCTCTGTCTCTGTCTGTTTCCAGGGGTCCTGGTGGAAGAGGTCCATGGCCGAACCCCAACACTAACTCAGTGAGTCACACGCGCTCGCGTTTTTATCGCCTCCATGACTGAGTGTGTTTACAATAACCGTGTCTCATGTTTGGCCTCACCTCTGCTCGGTTCCCTCCACAGATAGCTTATTCATCTTCATCTCCAGGCAACTATGTGGTAAGTGTCCCGTCATGGACTCGTGTTCGACCACGGGCCATAAATTACCTGTCATGCTGTGATATCTTCCAGGCACGAGAGGCCGTCTAGATGCACTCAGCGCTCATTTCTCTTCTTCTCTTGTTTCTTTACCCCGTAGGGCCCTCCAGGGGGAGGCGGCCCACCAGGAACCCCCATCATGCCTAGCCCCGGAGGTGAGTTATACGCTCTAGTTTCCCTTCTGATTCCTGCTTTAATGCAGTGTTAAGCGAAGGAGGGCTTTGTCAACGCAACATCGTCTCCGTCTCGCTCAGATCTCTGTCAGACACGTGTCTCTGTTTGGGAGACAGGTGGAGAAGGACTCCGAAGGCTTTAGGAATTCAGCCTTTAGCAATGTTTTTAGAAAAACATTTTAAAATGCCAAACTATGAACTCAATATACTGCATGTTTCTGCATGATTTTTTGTGACATGCATAAATTTATTTAATGCACATTCTGCAGTCAACACAAAAACGTGTGTTAAAGGAAGCAGGGCCGTGGCAGTGTTCAGTCAAATGAATGATCCAGCCGCTTTGATACAATCTAATCTCCTCCCTGTGGAGAATTAGCCGAGAACAAAACTCCGAGGGCTGATATCCTGTAGATGTTCTGTTTCTGTTGGCCTGTGGAGAGCTTCTTTTTGTGTCCACTATTTATTATTTATATACGTGCCTCTATTGTGATACGTTGCCGGGGCAACCTTTTGCACAAAACGCTCCTGCTCACACATACACTGGGAGGGAAAACATATTTCCACTGCAGTCGCCAAGACTGCACACACACACACACACACACACACACACACACACACACACACACACACACACACACACACACACACACACACACACACACAAACCTTTCAGAGAAATGCACACCTCCCACTCAGCATTGCCCCCCTCCTCCAGTCACGACAACACAAGCTAGATTCAGGGACACTAGCAGGCAAGATACTGTATGTCCTCCACTTCACCAACGCTGCATCCATCGCTTTCTCGTTTTATTGGTTTTGTTTCGATACCTGCTTTCTTCTCACAACTTTCCACCTGCAATGTCAGATCAAGGTCACCTCATCTTTCTGGATCTTTTTTAGGACAGACAGTGACCGGAGGAGTGACATCGCATGTACTTGTTGTGGCTAAATTGCCAAGATGTACATACAATAAATGCATCCTACCTCCTGTTTATAACTATGTATTGACGTACTGGCACCTAAAGTGACATACAGTACATGTAGGAGAATTAAGAAATGGCCTGATTGGGCAGTACTGATGTTATATTTCATCCGATACCTGCTCCGTGCCCCAGATTAGGGCCGACTAGGAGAAGCAGACTGTTCAGTGCTCTGAAGCTATTCTATCTTCACAGACTCAACAAACTCAAGCGAAAACATTTACACAATGATGAATCCCATCGGTCCTGGTGGAAACAGACCTAATGTGAGTAACCAGGCTCCTTTTAAAACTGCAGCATTAGTGTTTCTGCTATTAATGTAGAATTTATTTTGATAAGAATGCTGTTGGGTAATTCATTTTTAACCTGTGTAAATTTATCTTTAGTTCCCGATGGGACCAGGTCCTGATGGACCAATGGGCGGAATGGGCGCAATGGAACAGCATCATATGAATGGATCGCTAGGTGAGCAGCTGATAATGTGCAGTGTATGAAGAAATGACCTGTTATAAGCGTCTGAGTGCATCCAGCAAAACCTGTTATTGTCTGTGAGCATGTGCTGTGGTGAGACTCTGCCCCCTCATGGATGTATGAGGAAGTGTTCTCCCACCTCCCAGTATTGATCAAAGCGAAAACAGATTATCGGGCAAGTGAGCAAGCCAATTGATCTAGTAGATGGGTGAGACGTGATCAGTGAAACCAGTGGAGTTGGTGCTCATCTGTATCTGAAACAAATAGCTTAATTAAAGGCCATTACCTGTGAGAGAGCAGGCTGTTTGTGCTTGCACTGGATATCCTGAACCGATGTTGAATTAGCCGCGCCTTAAGTTAAGTCTCAGCTTGTAATGATTCAGGTTTGTCTCGTTTCTCTCTCTGCGTATAGGCTCTGGTGACATGGATGGGTTGCCAAAGGTAAGGCTGAGATCCACTACACTGTCTGCATGTTTGCTGCCCGTCTGTCTGTCTGTCTGTCTGTCTAACCGTGTGTTTCTGTGTTTCAGAACTCTCCCAACAACATGGCAGGCATGAACAATCCCCCAGGCACTCCGCGGGACGACGGCGAGATGGCGGGCAACTTTTTAAACCCATTCCAAAGTGAAAGTGTGAGTACGAGGGAGACAACTCACCTGTTAAGCTGGGAACATTAAAACGCACTATTGCATCACTTATGTCACATATATGCACACGTCTACATATGTATCTGGATCATGTAGCAGGACCACACTCAGATTTATTAGATACAGTAGCTGATGGCCTGGCTTTAGTTTAACTTACAACAACACACTTTCACTATGTCTTCAAACTAATAGCCAGGATTTCATTGGACCTATTTGCAATGATTTCTGACTAAATGGGACGATCATAAAGCTAAGACTCAGACGATTGAGCATCCACGTCGTGTTCATTTCTTTTCTTTTACGCTGCTCATAACAGACAAAAACCACAATTAATATTTGTGTTTTTGTTATTTTACCTGATGAGCCGTGATTGTTGCCATGAAAACACTAGTTGCCTTTGCATGGCATCCAATACTCTTACGTGGAACTGAAGTTGCACCAGACTAATCTCAGAGCAAACTGGAAATCAGCGCCCACCCTGTAGCACACACTCCCATTCAATGGCCACAGATGCAAACGCGCTTATGATGGTTTGGATGGTTCCCAGCTTTACCTAACACAAACACAAAACCGCAGCATGCTGCATGGAGGACACAATGCTTGCTCTCTCAACACACCGTCTTCTCTGTCGCCTGACATTCCTTCACACTTCCTCCTTGGGCTGGACTCCGCTCTGCTTGCTGCAGGTTTACTGAAGGTTTCTTAGTTCTGTAGTGTGTTTGCTGCTAATAGGCTGGTGTACTGGGTTTGGCATTTAGTTCAGTTAGTCTTGAAGTGAGTAGTGAAATACGTTTCATACAGTATTGGCTTATCTTTTCTCCCTCCCTCCCTCCCTCTCTTTTTCTCTCCTACAGTATTCACCCAACATGACGATGAGTGTGTGATTTTTTTTATCTTTGATTTTATTTTATTTCTTTTTCATCCCTCTTCCCAATCTCCCTGTCCCGCCGGTCCTGATGCATTTACCCCCCTCCTTTATCCCTACCTCCCTTTCCTCGTGGACGGTGTGCTGTGCCACACAGCCCCTGGGGATGTCCCTGGAAAGCAGGAGTCCACTCAAGGCTTCTCATCCCAACGCCTGTAAAATGGGTATAAGAACATGAACTGGCCTCCCAGCAACAGGAAGGGTCTCCTTTCTGCTTCACCTGGGCCTGATGGCCCGGGTGGCGTCCAAGTCTAGTCAAGATGCCCCTATGCATCTACCACACTCCACTTGACCGTGCTGCTCCTAACGTATGGGGGGCAGCCAGCAATTGACTGACAGGGGGCCTGAAAACCCCCATTCATAAACTCTCATCTGTGGCAGGAATGATAAAAAAAGGACTGTTGTTATTATATAAGGCAAGAATGGTTTTCATTTAATGTTTGTACTTTTTGTTGTTGATAATGAGGTTATTGTTATAAATGTCATAATTGATATTCTACTAATGTAGTTATGATTTCTTGTAAGAGGCACATGTTATCTCAGCAGCAACATCAAAAATGATAGAATAAGCACACGCTCCAAAAATGCACAATGATTTTCTGTTTACATGATTTTAGGTTGTTTTGTCGTTTTCTGTTTTTTTTGTCACATTGGTTTCACTTAACATACCTCTCCTTAAAACGTCCTCTGACCTTTTAGTTGTTGTTCGCCTTTTAAGCGTCTGCTTCACCATTTCCATAAACATACAAGTGTTTAGATGATTGATGAGCTTTCCCTGGTAAAGGAGTGTTAATGTCTTGGCTCAAACGTATCCACACAGTAATAACAGAGGCCTTCTCCACATTGTTTTGTCTGCTGCTGCACCTGAATGATCAGATGTCTCGCTATGTTTCCTGTCCCTCCTGCTAAAACAAAGCAGTGGGATCTCTCATTTCCTCTATGGGTTTGATCTTGTGCATAAATACATCATATTTAGCTTGTATTGTTCTTGTTGTATTGGTCATTTACACGTTGTCTGTGAATCCTTCCCCTTCATGGGTTCACTTGATTTCAGCCTCACTGTGAACTCCCAGGACTCGGCTGTGTTTAGACTGGGGGAGATCCACTCGTAAAGCCTGCTCTCATGCTTTGAACCAAGGCTAAACTTGCAGACCCTGAATGATTCACTTTCCTAACTCAGACAAGACAGGATGAATAACCGTCTCTTGTGAGCTCCCATCGACCTGTTCCCTCAGTGAGTCACTCGTGTACAGGATAATGGATCCAGAGAATTGGACAGCTGTAGCAGCTCTGATGACAGGAGGCGAGCGATCCACCTCTGGAGCAACAAACCGTACAGCCTCCTGAAGACAAGGGGGCAATAATACAACACTTTTGCAATGGATAGTTCTTTTATTGTGGATTGTCATTTTTCTTTGGATTGCTTTTATTTTCTTATTGTATTCGACTGAGAAGAAAATTAAAGCCCACAGAATCTGCACACAAAGAAAAGCTTAGTTACATAATTGTTTCGTTCTGTTGTGTCCTCTTACGCCCGGCGAACTCTGTCACTCATCAAAAGGATTTATTATCTCTCATAACAACATGACAGTGCTTGTGTTCTATGTTCAAACCAACAGCAAACAACCATTGTAGCCTCTGTGGGTGATGGTGATGTAGTTACCAGTTTTCTGATATGAATGTGGATTGTACCCGTAGTTGGACAGGGACCTCTCCAGTATTGGCTCGGTGGCCGAGGGAACACTCTCTCCAGTGTTTCTTCAATATACTGATAGAACCCACCACCACCACCTCACCCAACCCCCCCAAACCTATCCTCTTTTTCTTTAATTTCCCTTTTTTGTAAATACTGTATAATGCATTTTGATATCATTGACATGTTTTGATATGTCAGTCACTACCAATGAATACAGCTGAAAGTAAATTATAAATAAGACTGTCCATGTTTTTCTTAGAGAAATGATGCGCTGATTTGGCTCACGTGGCTAAAGTTCCATTCAAATGTATAGACTATGGTAATGGTAAATGCAGATTGTGAGCTAAAGGCTTGTACGGTGGGGAGGATAGGACAGAGAGAGGACAGGACAAAGAGAAGCGTCCTCACTCTGCCCTTGTCTTCTTGCGTTTCAGCTGAATGTTAGTTTTGGCTGTGAATAATCAGCATTTGAATAATTTTTCTAAAGGGCATCTTCTCACAAAAAAAAAACGTGTGACCTCATATTGCAGTTTTTAATATGAAGGATTTTTATCGATTAAAGAAAACTTTTAAAAAGTAGAAAATACTTAAGAGAACCTCATTTTAAATTAAGAATAGATCAAAAAGTAATACTTATGGTTGAAAACTGTGTCCTTTGCTATTCGCGCCTGTAATAGCATTGTATAGATTGAAGCTCTCTTACCGATCCTCTCTCAGTCCTCTGTGTATATCGATTGTTGGCCATCTCTGTACTTCTATTGTGATGTATAATACTGTACCATTAGGAAGATTTGCCGATTGGGTGGGGTGGTTATGTTGAGTCGGGGAGGGGGGGTTCAAGGGAAGGGGATATAAATGATTCTCCTGTACCGTTCATGGTCCTTTCTGATGACACGGCAGTATTCAATATGAAGCAGTCTGTCTCTTGGGTTTGCTTTGTATTTCATGGTAGGGTAGTTCAGATTCTTGTCTTAGGGACTTAGTTGTCTTGTGTAGGTAATAAAGATGTTCTTTGTATGTTTCTTTATATTGTAAAGTTTCTTTAGACTGAAAGAAAAACAGATAATTTGCTTATGAAAAAAGAAACGTTGCATCAATAATAAATGTCCTTTGATTTTTTCTTGTTGTTGCTCTCAACTACAACCTTGTGCACTACACGAACGAGTTATGTACTGTATATTGTAGGAAACCATGATTTATCTGTAAATTAGAAACAATATACGGAAAGTAAAGATTAACTTAAACCAAGACACTACAGTTCTTCATAATCATTTATATTAAGCAAATCCTTTTACATTTTTATTGTATTATTCTTTCATAAGCATTGCTTTAGCTGTAGTTTAGTTAAGATAATTTATTAATCTTTATTATTGATTTTGCTTTTATTAGTACATTTTTTATTAATGTATTAGTAAATAGTTGTGTTCATTAATGTAAAAGCAGTTAAATTACATTGAATTTGGTAGTAGTTCTAGTAGTCTACCAAATATATTTCCCGCTTAGTAGTTTCACTTTCAGTTTCCTGTGTGGTCACTACTGATATGCATAACATAGTCTAATACGTGTGTAGATCGGGAGCTCAAGGTTAAAAGAAAAAGCTTTGAATCTAAGTCAGTCAGCATGCAGTGTCCTTCAGAGATTTGCAATTTGGTTGAAAATAGTTCAGTGTTCCCCATTTAGCGTTGAAACGGATAAAACAGCAACATCTGCCGGTCGAATGACTTATGCGGAACATAGAACGGAAAAGTTCACCTCACAAACTGAGCACCCTCCAGCCAATCAGGACGACCCCTCACTCCTACGTAACGACGCGTCGTCAGATCGGTCACGTGATTTTTTTGTCTGACCAATCAAGGCATCCAAACATGTTGCCGCGATACTTCTGCTTCGAAAGGTCGAATCTGTGTCGAGCCGTCTGCTACGACAGAAACGTCACTTTAAGGTAAGAAATTCAATCATTTTTAAAATAGGGGATTTGTATTTGATACTTTTATCTAAACCACTTTGTCTAAAGTCGATATAAACACAAACTCATTGCAGGACAACATAAAACAGTTAAACGGACACGGGCATTAGCTGACTGAGCAAACGAGATTACAACTAGATGCTAACTGTTAGCATGTTAATAATATGCTAGCAATTGGGCGAGATAGCAGCGGGTTAATTTGTCAGAAACTTCTGGAAACGTACGTCCAGCTTCGTCTGACATCGGCATACAAACGGTTGTAGCTGCAGCAAATAAAGTTGTGTTGTGACGCTGATGGAGAAATGTTAGTAAACTGGATTTCTGGATCACATTAAGGAAACAAACGCAACAATATCTATGAGGTCTTTAAACATTTAATTGTATTTTTCATTGTAAGCATTTGCTCCTCAGTGATCGGCTCATCACTGACGGAATACTGGGGGACTATGGACACCTCTGACACTTATGACAATGCACCATCAGCTAAAAAGAGTGGACGTACCTCGTTACTAGACAGTGGTGAGGATTTTGAGGTGTTAGATGAAGAGGACATTGACGACGAGCCACCTCCTTTGGAGGATGCCGGAGGTGGGAAGGTTAAGAACGCAGATGAGTCTGAAAAAAAACATTCAGACACTGACCCAGACGCTGGAAGTCAAGTAGATGAATGGATGGATGTTTTAGGTAGGTAACAATCTAGTAGCATTTCTATAAGTAATGTGTATTTAAAGAAACGGTGTACTACTGTAGTACTTTAAAAACACTGTATAGTGGTTTGTGTTGTAAAAGATTAAAAAAATGTCTGGTTCCAGGTAATGACCAACTAAAGAAAAAAACCCTTGAGGCTGGTGACGGGCGTGACAGTCGGCCACAGAAAGGACAGAATGTCAAGATTCATCTTAAAACATACCTGATGGATGGGAGGCTTGTAGAGGAGCAAGCTGACCTTTGTTTTACTCTGGGTGATGGCGATGTTACACAGGTACATAACAAGAACTATCTAGATAAAAATGTATTTCTCTTTGAAAAAAGGATTGTGTTATACATATTAGTATCTTGTTGCACTGAGAGGTTTTTGTTCGTTCAGGCTCTAGATCTCTCAGTTATGCTCATGGAAAGAGGAGAAAAGGCCCTCATCCACTGTGATGCAAAATATGCATATGGAGCTCGTGGGAGGTATGATTTGTTGTAACCACTAAATAAATTTCTTGGTATTTAGTGTAATTAGATGTTTTATTGTAATTAAACAGTTCTCGTTGAATTATAATCATACAGTTTGAAGTAGCATTTTTTACTTTACAAGGTCTGTTTTTAGCTTGAGGGTGCTCTGAACTCGTTTGTTCTCTGGCCACCGACTATTTTTTATTAACTGCCAGACTTTTCTTTCTTTTCCAGTCTTGAACCCGAGGTTCCTCCTAATGCTAAGTTATCTCTAGAAGTAGTACTTCTGGAAACTACCAATGCTCCAGATGTGGAGCTGCTACCTCCTGCAGAAAAGATTGCCTTGGCAAGTTGTAAGCGAGAGAGGGGTAATGTCCATTATCAACGTGGTGACTACGCTTTCGCTGTCAACTCGTACAGCATCGCCTTGCAGATAACAGAGTCAAGTTCAAAAGGTAAGATGTAGACACCCCCCGCACCTGTAGAGCAGTAAAAAAGTTAATTCAATTCAAACATTTGTTTGCCTGCCTAACCCAACACTTCATGTTTTTTTGATGCAGTTGATATTAGTCCTGAGGAAGAGAATGAGCTGTTGGACGTGAAAGTTAAGTGTCTAAACAACATGGCTGCTTCTCAGCTCAAACTGGATCACTATGATGCAGCTCTTAAATCGTGTGTCGCAGCACTGTCACACCAGCCAGACAACATAAAAGCACTTTTCCGCATGGGCAAGGTACTCTTTGCTCCCATTCATTTACTTTCATCCTGTCAGGCAATTTTGTCTTTTTTTTCTAATATTTGTATTCTTGGTTAAGGTATTGGCCCTGCAAGGTGAATATACAGAAGCCATTCAAACCTTGAGGAAGGCGCTGAAGTTGGAACCAAGTAACAAGGTACTCTTTCATATCAATGTTTTTACTATGGTGATCAGCAGTTCTGTTGTATGGCCAGTAGATGGTGGCGTAGAGCAAAATATCACATTGCTTAGTCTGAAGTGCAAGGTCAGATGGACTGCTGAATCATCATTTCAGAGGATCTGTTTCATGTTCCTGCTGTAAATAGGTTTGCCTTGCAACTGAGGCATATCTAATACCCAGCTCCTCTCTTTACTTGCACAGTTGTGTATGCGTAGATCTTTACACAAGGCCATTTGACAGACCCTTATTATAGTGTGTGGGCATCTTGAATCTGCTCTGATTTTCACCAGCATGGTACTAATGCCCAGAATCCCCCACTTCAGTCCTACACCAATCTGTCAAACAGCACATGGCCCAGCCACCGCTTTCTATGCAGCAAATGAATTATTAATGTAATGTACTCTTACATTACAAGTGGGTTGCTGAAATAACAGACCTGAATGTAGTTGGGAATGTTTCGAATGGTTTGTAGTGTAACATTTAAAGCATATCTGAACGTCAAATTGAGTTAACTGTATTTCCTCACTGTCCTCCCTGTCCAGGTTGAAATGACGACTGTGTGTCAACACATTTCCAATTTGGTATACAGTGGGCGTATTTAGGAGACAATGCACAAATTCCTCCAATATAATCAATGAGGCGTTCTTAAAGAGACGCAAGCGTCCTGCAGTGACAAGATGATGCCATTATTCTCCTATTTTGCAAGAACTGATGGGCATGCTGTCTGCGGCCTCTTTACATGGTGTCAGTTATTTACGCCCTCTAGCTTCTATCTTCAATACAAATGAATGAGAAGATATTTTTGTCTGTGGCTTGTTAACTTCTTAACTTGACACATAGACTTAACAATTCCACTACAGACAACCTCAAACCTCAAGTCAGAGTTTTTGGACACACAGATGTTAGGAGAATGGTAAATGTTTGTCTAACCTACTCTATTCTTGCCCTGAGGACAAGCAGGCATTGTGAAATGTTTCTCATTTTGGTGGATAGCTTCTGCAGACTATAAATATATCAGCTGATTCAGCAATATGCAGGAATGAAGAATTCCTCAGGATTCAGACTGGCACAGACTGCTCATATCATTTTTCATACACCTTTTAAAGATTATTCAGATATAAATTTCATATAAAATGTATTTCAAGTCAAAAATGCTGTTAACACTAATTGCAATCCATTTGTCTGAAGTGCTTTTCCCAAGCACAAACATTTTTTCTGTCTCTGAAAGCAGTGGTTTGCTTAGTCACTAATCAGACCAGAGCAGTGACTCAGATGTGAACACAATAATTGAACCCATGTCCTGGAATAATGGTGTGGACATTGCAAATAAATTACAGGCTGTTTCCGGCTAATAGTTGGTTTACTGGTTCATGATAAAAAATTAATTGAACTTTAAATCATGTATATTTTTTTAGAAACCATTGAATATTTTTTTACCCAAGTCTCTCAGCTTCTAACTAGCTCTTCTTGGCCGTAAGGTTGTTTTCAGCTTGACACATTCATGTACAAGGAAAAATAGTTTAGAGCTTGCAGTACCTGTTTGTTTTGTTTCCTGTCTAGACCATTCACGCAGAGCTCTCCAAGCTGGTGAAAAAGCACTCGGAACAGAGAGGAGCAGAGCAGGCCATGTATAAGAAGATGCTTGGTAACCCCTCTAGTGTCAGCAGCGGCAGCAATACGCAGAAACACCGCGCCAAGGCTTCATGGGTAAGAAGGTTACTCCTTCGTCTCTACTGTATGTAATCCTCATGCGAATTAGGGAACACCAGTGAGTCTGGTGAATGTCTTATGTTGAGGCTTTCACTGTCATAATTCTGTATAGTAACTAACTTACGCTCTGTGCTGTTTTGTTCCTCCATTTTCTCAGGGTCTCAGCTGGAAGTGGCTATTTGGTGCCACTGCAGTAGCCATAGGTGGCGTAGCGTTATCTGTTGTGATAGCTGCCAGAAATTAACCCAACTTGTTGCGATGACCTGACCACCCCCTGCAACAGAGAAAGCCTAAGCATAGAAGCACATCTGGCGGTGCCTTCTGACAAACAGGGCTGGAAATGTCAGTCGGTCAGTTGCCTCTTCACCGTCACTCTAGTGTCTCTGCTATGTTTGAGAAACATTGGTGACAAATAATAAAACGTCAATATTTGCAAATGGAAAACACATTTCAAATCTCAGAAATGTGTGAGTTAATGCCTAATTCTCAATTTGCCACAAACCATTTTCTTTTGCTGCCATTGATTTTTGTCTTCTGTAGTTGATGTTAGAAATTATTTTTGGTATGAAAATTGAGAATAATTTAACTTAATTCCAATAGGACCTATCTAGAAGTATTTTCCTATTAAAATAGCTCATGTGAAATGCCCTGTGTTGTGCTATACAGCTAAATATTAAATATTATATAGCATCAGATGCAGTTAAATTATTTCCTATCCAAGAAAGAATTTATGCTTCATTTTATTTCCTGTACCATATCAACTAGTATAATGCAGATGCTCTGTTATTTGAGCTTCACACATTGGAAAGATATTTTGTAAATCTTTACAATGCAAGGTTTTTTGGACATGTTTCCATCAGTTGTGTTTTAAGCTAGTTCTGTGTTTTTAGTTCTTGTGTTTTTGACCTTCCCTAAAATTGGCATCCAACTCATTACCACACAGAGAACGTAGTACCAGGTGATTGAGCTCTGTGTCATACAGTATCAGTGTCTCTGATTTTCGTCTTCACTTGTACACATTAGCATGATATAAAAGTATATACATGTTACATTGTGCTCAGCATTCCTTGATGTAAATGGTTCCTTGTATGTCAGTGGAGATGCAGATATTGCCTTTTAAAAGAAATAACGCAGTGACTTTAAGTAAGGCTAATGGAATTTGCTTCGTTATAATTTGAATAAATTACCTCAAGATGATTATGACCAAATATTGAAGGGTGACATTTGAAGTACAATGATGTTTTTAGAGTGTTCGAGCCTGTGTCATTTTTGGTTATTTATTTCTCACAATGATTTTGCTGTTCGCTTTCCTACACTAAACACCTCTGAATCTGTGGCTTCTTCAGAGCAGCCCGACGTCCTGTTGAGCCAAGTGCTGCGCAAGTCATGAAACTTTGATGTTGGCATTCCCTTCATATGCTGATTTTAATAATTATTAAACTGTATCTAATGAAGCCTCTGCTTCCTTCTTGCATCACGTGACATTTTCAGGGGTACTTTTCTGGCTCCACCGGGAGCTACAGTGTGGTCCCTGCATACGTTCCTCAAAATGTTCTGCAATATCAAATCACTATTAGAATTCTGTGCTTTTTACCACCGCTTTGCTTTCAGAATAACACAACTATTGCACAGATAACAGCCACACTTATTTTCAAGTTCCTAGGATTTTCACAGGTTAGTCTTTGGAGACGCTGACGTTAAACTGACGCAATCCGATGACCGTCGTTTCCCACTTCCTACGCATTACTGATGTTCCTAAATGTCCTGCTACCCATTAAGACCTAACATGTATTATTATCACTAATATTCTACATATGAATCATTTGTCTGTTTTGCATTTATTTGCATGTGTTTATTTATCATGCCACTGACAGCTCAGTAAATATGTTTGTTGATATAATATTAGCATACGCTGTCCACTCGGTAGTTGTTTTCTTTAGTGGTTGTTAAACGTGACTATATAGGGCTCCGCTGCTCGGTGACTTCATCCGTGACCGCTCATTGAATATTCATTGAAAAGCAACGGTAGTTCTCCGTTCACCACAGAGTGCGTCCGTGCGCGTGGTGGGAACTGTAGCAAGATGGCGGCGCTGAAGGAGGAGCAGTGCTACGGGCTGTCCTGTGGAAGAGTGAGCAACGGCAGCAATGTCTCCGTGTTCCACGTCAAACTCACTGACAGCGCGCTGAAGGCGTTCGAAGGCTACCAGAGCAGCAAGGTAAATGGCCCACGGCGGTGTCGTGACGTTACGGGCTCGCGGCGGAGACGCGTCCGGGCGGCGGTGACAGGCAGGAGTGAGGTCAGGCGCCGCTCCGGCCGCCGCCGCCGCCGCCGGCCGGGGCCGGCCGGGGGGTGGCCTCACGCCGCCCGGACGCGGCTCGTCGGGCTGGGTGGCCGCCGCTACCCACTTTAGCGACCACTAGCCGCGCGGCGACCGGGGCGCCTGCTGGCGAACGTGCGCTAGCTGTTTAAAGCTACACCCCGACGCGCTCCCCATCGACGGCTCGGCGCTTCTGCTTATTGAGCCCCAGTAGTTGTTCGGCTGTAAAAGGGTGGCGCGTTAGTTGGCGGAGCGGCTTTAAGTTGGCGGCGTTGACAACGAGCCCGACGCGGATGTGTGTTATAGCGCAGAGAAACGTTGCCCGAGAACACGGGGCAACTTCTGGCGTGTGTGCAGATGTTTCCAGAAAGTTTACGCTGTCACAAGCTTCCTGGCGTCGCAGGCCGACGGCCGCCCGCACCTTGAGGCGATACCCGGCGTTGGCTGATTGAACCGGGGGGAGTCATTTTAACGGAAAGCCTCCTCTGGGTTCAGTGTCTCATGACAACGCGGTGAATGATTTGGGAAAAGTACCCAGCACTCAGAAATATGGCCATCTCCGCTCCCAGCCCCCTCACCACCAACGGCTCGTGTTCACTTTACAGCCCTGGAATTGCGTCAAAGCCATTAAACAGATTTAACACGTTTTCGTGTCAGTACTGGCCCCTGAATGCTGGGCGAAATCCGGCGTCGGACCTCTGAAATAGCTGTTGAATCGGCGCTCGGCTCCCTGTGTCGGGAGCTTGGAGTCCGGTGATGGCCATCTAACGTTTCAGCGTCTATAAATATTTGACAGGGAAAAGCTGGCAGGCCACAAGGAACGGGCCTTATCTTTAGCTTCGGCACCCGCATGCAGCGCTGCAGCTGATCAGGCGGAACGACCGAGCCGTGACGGGCTGTTTGATGCTAGAACTCCAGTTGTTGGCTCCGTGATTAATAAATGAACGTGTCACACCATTAAAGTGTCACACAGGCTCGTATTTTCCATTTTAAAGTGAACCATAGCTGCAGCCTTTGTTTTTTAGCTAGTTTTTGTCCATTATTGTTCACCAGCTGGAGATCTAAACCCTTCTGTTTTACTATTAACCCAAACTTGGAAAATGTACCCCAACAATCACATGTTGCTTCACCAAGAGTGGATATTCAGCATGTACGATGGACAAAGTAGTGAGATTTACAAACCCTGTCCATACACTTTTCAAAACTAATGTCAGATACGATTGGGTTGTTTCGATAAGTGCTCACATGGATTGTGTTTTGTTGTGTTGTTTTAAGGAGACTAACATCTGTCTTGGGGTCTGCAGAGTTAATTGGCACCGAGTTAATTGGCACGTTGCTGCCATCTTAGATACTTATTTTCAGGCAGTTCTATTACTGTTTAGCAAGTATGTCCTGTACGGTTTCGCAGACTCAGGTGGTCTGTGTGTTGCACAGCGTATTCTTCCTTATCACATTTTCATTGTTGACTGAGTGAAAAACTCTTAGTCGTAGTCTGGTAAGCTCTAAGCCATTTTGTGACCATCACAGTCCTGTTTGTGCAAGGTTTGTTGTGAGTGTCAGACAGTCCGATGCACATGGTGCACATGTTTTTGGGAAAGTTATATGTGGCCCCAGTGTTCAAAACAGCACTGTGGCTTATGTGGGTGAGGCTGTCTCTGTGGGTCATGGTGTAGTGGGGGGGTTCACTGAGTTGGAAGTCAGGGTTGGTTCATTTCGTAGCGATATGCCAACATGCATGCAGTATATTTTCTTTGTCTCAGACACGTGCATGGGCAAACAAGCACTGTTATGATTGTTCTCAGCTTTTGTTTTGTGCTTACACAATGACTGGTGATGAAAAGTTAAACAACCAATCTGACACGGTCATGGCGTGGCGTCATGCGTGTGCGCTGCATGGCTACTGTCCATTACTAGTGCATACTATCACCAAGACTCCAGGTTGGCATGTGTATTCAAGGGCAGTGTATTGAAATTTAATGGTAACAACTTAAAACTAGCAAAACATGCAAATACAAACCTTCCAAAACAGATTGAAAGGAGACATCTCACGGTGTAGTCGGATGTTCCTTGCCTGTTGTTTTTGGTATTTTTCTGTTTGCATGATAGGTTATGAAGTGACGACTTTATCAGTTGTGACACCAGTCCAGACTGAGTGTATTTGATTATCTTCCATGGAACTTGAGCCTCTGTTTTTATACATGTAACCGGAGCGCTACAGAATTGCTTGTGCCTCCTAATAGGAAAGTTTTAATGTGGTCAAGAATGCACGTAAACACACTGTGTGTAATGTTTATTATCCATGTTTTGTTTGTTGTGCAAAATATTACAACTCTCAGTCAATAGATTTCAAATTTAGGCAGTTTCAGGTTACTATTCTGTCACAGGAGGTTTGATAAATGGAAGCAGCAAACAGCTCCAGGACGTTTGTTGACCCATTATGCTGCACCGTCTTCTGTACGATTGAGTTTTTTAGTTGCTTCCTGTTTAAACCATGACCATCGGCGCGTCCGCCTGTTAATATGTGTGAGGACAGAGTGAACTGGAGCTCCTGCTGTGGGACTGACAGACCAGAGACACTTTCCTTTTTTATCATCTGTGACATAAGCAGGAAATGAGTGTCAAGATGAATGTATTAAAGATAATAGATAAATGAATACTCTGTTAAATTATCTAGAACACATTTGAATAAATGATAGAGCAGTATTACACTGGTCAGCGATGAGTAGTTGTATTTGAATAGAATCTATCGCTGGCACTAGTCACATCTGTTGTCCTTTAGTGAGGTAATGGACGTGTGATTATAAGCAGGGAGCGACAGGTTTACATTCTTGGGGACATGCATCACGCTGGTGACTCTCATCTGTTTCACATCTCGTAATGCAGTTTTTAATCCAGGTATTTTTTCTAAGACGATGTCAGGTTGAGCTTTGCTGACAGACACAATAGCTGGTAGTTGTACATTACAACATGCCATCATGTAACATGTCCAATTATGGGATGACTGCCAGAGCAAGGAATTACGGAGTAAAATGAATAGGTTTGGTTGTTAAACTTTGTCATGGCTGAATTATTTTGCGCATGTTCGTGATGTTTCTGACCGCTAAGGAAATGGTATGGCAGGAAACGGACACTGGGCAGGGATTCAGTTGCCTGACGTTGGTCAGCTTGTGCTGGTGCCAGTGCTATAGTTATTCAGGAATGTTTCAGAGGATCACGACTGCAAGAGATGACCAAAACCAAATATGACTCCAAATGTCATGGTGTCCCTCTGTCCTGTGTGCATGTCATCCTGATGTCACCAGTCACTGCAGTCTCGCTGCTCTTGCCCAAGACACCAGTCGGTGTAAAGTCACGGGTTGCTCTTTGTATGAAATCGCACACTGTAACTTGAAAAACACTTTTATGCACATCCTGTTTTTTGTCATTTGGATACGGGTAATATTTGTGAACACCTAAGTTTAGTTTCAGTAATGTTCAAGGTATCAAGACAATACATGAAAGCCTGATGTTGAGCATGCTGCAGAGGCAGTGAACCATTATATATTTGATTTGTGAAAATGAATATTTGAAATAAAAACAGTGTCCACGTCAGCAGTGTTTGTTCAAACCGGCGCATGCTGCAGGATGAACAGGTGTCGGCGCTCGCTGTTCTAGACTAAAAAGGAAGTAGTTCTCAAATACAGTACAACCTGTCAATAGCCGTGGTAAAATAGGCTAACAGATTATTGTATCAAGTATAAGATATCATACATAATGCAACACATGCAATGTTTTTAATGTAGGGTAGCAAATGTAGAAGCTTGTTTTTTGTGACAGATTTTATCAGAGCAACTAATACTTATTATTTGACTTGTCAAATGTGCTTATACAATATATACAGAAACATTAAATCCTACACTGTAACCCGGCCACATACATGTAGCAAGTCTCTACGAAAGCCCCGCTGAGTCTACACTTTCACATCTCTTTTTTTTTTTTTTTCCAGGCCCTCACATTTCCAGGAGGCAATTTTAATGTACTTTCGCTGGAAACCAAAAGGCGTCTTGTTTACTAAATTGGGAATAAAGGTGATGCTCCGGTCCGGTTACTTGTAAACGGCTCTGTTCTGAGCATGATACCTCACTGATGACTTACCGTTTGTACTGTTTTTTTTTTGCCTTTTTTTAAATTTCTTTGGTGGGTCATATTTTGATAGAGAGGCTTGGAAGTGACAGAGCGTTGGTCTAGTGTTGCAGACAGCTTGGACAGGGTAGAACATGACCTGTGCTTTGGCACGTATGCGCTGGTGTTGTTAAGCAGAAGTGTGAAGAAGCTCGACCGGGTGACGTGTTCTATAGACACACAGCGCTCCATATGACTGCTTTGTAGGCTGGCAGTTGAAGCTTAAAGGTGATCTAGTGGGATATGTTTCTGTTTGCAGATGGAACTGTAGTACTGTGTGCTGATGCTCCTGTTACAACTAAGAAGTAGTGTAAACGGAAGAGACGTGCAGCCGGCGTTGGATCAGGCATATGCAACTCTGCAGATATCACCTTTTTAAAGAGAGAATTCATACATTGTGTTACTGCTTCTGATACGCTTCAGTCACAGCTGCTGGAATTGCACCACGCTCCACACAAGGGGACAGACTGAGCCGCCACACATTGTGTTTCTTCGTTGCAGTGCACGATAAAAAGTGCTGTGTGCAACTCTGTGAAATCCTAGACAGGTGGAACGCTTAATGGTTATGTAACCAAACTGACAATCAGGGTGCCACAGGAATGGCTTTTGCTGTTTGCCTCTACTCCTTAAGACATGGTAAAAGTGGACGTCTGTGTGAGGATGGAATCAAGATCTAGTTTGTAGTTTACAAGTTGTAGTACTTCATTTGAGAGCTTTAAGCTTTTAAATTTGGATTTTTTGGATTTGCCAAGCTTTTATAGTGAAGTATTAAGATGCTTGTTTGTGTAGCTAAAAAGCTTTGCATTGTGATGGTTTAAGGTTTATCACGTACTATGTCAAGTGGCTCATCGTTGTGTAGTGTGTGTGGGTGAGAGCCTCCAGCCCTGCCATCGATCCGCGGTCAGCAGCCATACTCTGTCCCTAAGGTTAACTCTGTGGAACATTCTGGGCTCAGGTCCCAGAGAATAGTGACATGTCAGCAGCCCATTGAAATGAACAGGCTGAGTGTAGCACTATGTTAGCAGCGGTGGGATGGGGGAGGGCGCATGGTGAGAGTGTTAAAACTGGTGTTGTGTTTAAACATTGCAGGGGAAGACCAGGGAGCAGGGTGTTCTTAGACTCAGAGTGATCAAAGCTCAAGACAAATTGAAACTGTTGCTGTTGTTGAAACGGTTCTTCTTTTATCTGATTTTTAAGATTAGTGAGATCTATTTGGCCTGAAGAAGTGTTCAGTGTTTTTTTTTTTTTTTTCTGTGACGCATGCAGTAGAAATTGTATTGCTCATCTGCCACATGTGCATGCTGGTTTCCAGTAATCAGGTTTCATAAGTTTGCAAACCTGTTACCTGGGTAAACTGGTTTCCTACGATCATGTTGTCAGTGTTCGTTTTTGGTTTCAGTATTGCAAGAAGTTTGCTGCTCTGTAAACACATTTCTTTGCCACTCGACCAACAAAAGGTCTATAAAAATATACTAATGGAAGGACTGAAGTGAGTTCTGTACAAATGAACTGGTTCAGACAGAAGTCTCCATTTGAGATCCATGTAATGGGACCCACTGCGTGCTCTGGGTTTATTTGTCAGCAGTCACCAGTTTGGTGATTAATAGTTGCCTAATACACTGAACGTGCTGCGTCAAACACTATTTGAGGTCATGTGGGGTTCAGACTGTTTGTTGTTATGAAAGTGAACTTTTTAGGCTCAATCCTTCATCTGTTGTTGTGCGTTAGGCAGAAGCGGGCCGCTCGTAGTCATTCACTTTATTCTACTTACCTCAACTTGCAACGACTTGAACTTTGTTGTTCAAGAATCCTGTCGTTTCACTTGTCTTTCTGTAAAATGTTTTATTTTCAGGGCAGTGAAAATGTTGCTTTTTTAAATTTTCTCCTAGTGATGTTGTGAAACTAAAGCTAGATGTGCTGTTTAGAAGGAATCCAATGATACAGTGGTTGCTCTCAGTTGTTTCAGTACTAGGGTTGGTTATTTTAAACAAAGAGGGAAGGGTTTAGTAGTTCTCCTTTTCCTTTGGATCATTGCTTTTCGTATTTAAACGTATTTTAATAAACCAATTGTTTAACTTGCATGCTGTCTGGGTTCATCCATCCTGAACTGCTTGCTGTACAACTGCAGCAACATTTAAAGGCAACTGATCATTGACTGACAGGACATCAAACACACTACACAGCCTGCGTCTCTGCCTCAGTCAGGAGGGAAAATGAAGCCTCCTGACTATTGGCTCTCTGAAAATTAACCGATGATGCCCTTGTATCACCGTAACCACATCGTTTGTGAATGATTTGAGTACTTGGTTGCTTTGTTCACATTATGCACTAATAATACATTTTCAGAAGGTGTGTAACCTTCTGTTTCTTGATTTAGACAGGGGCTGTATAAATATACAGAGTACTAAAATGGGAGAAAGTCATTTCTTGGTTTCTTTTTCTATTCTTAAAGAATAAATATCTTATATTCTTCACTTTGAATCAAAGGCGTTTAAAATAAAATCTAAAAATAAAGTCTTTTCTTGACATGTTCTATTCTGTCCTGTTCAGTACTTGGTCAAAGTACCTGGTGGTGGGAATGGGTGGTAGACTCATTTAATGAATTACTGAGGATTTTATCCACTAATTCATATTGTAGCACTTGACCCATACCTTTTTAAAAGCCAAATCTAACCCCTCCAGGCAATCGTTTCTACCTCTGCATTGGTTTTTGTCTTTATTAAATTCTTTAAAGCGGTCCCATAAGCACTTCATCACCCAAATGCCCTCCACGGTCTTACCTGCATTTATTTTTGAAATGTGTTTACTGTGAAAATTGTTAATAAATGCTGGTGTTTGTCTTCTATAGGTCCTGTCCTCGTCGCCATTGATCAGATTTAATGGAAACCAAGGGGTAAGAATATTTTCCTTCTTTGCCTTTTATCACCCACAGCAATCTGTACAGTTTAAGAGTAATTTGAAAAATGAAAATAATGCAGTGCTGATGCTGACACTATGTAGGTTTATCATCTTTACACCTTCAGTGATGCTGAAACACAACAGTTTGTTGCTGAAATATATTTCAACATACAGGTGTCTGTAGCCTGAATCACATGGAATGGCGTATAGGCTGAATGTTACAAACCATCAACTGGTTTTAAATAACAGATGAAGTTGGATGTACAGCTCACACAATTAATGTTTCAAGTAAATCCTCAAAAGTCATGAATGTCTAGCAGCTCAAAACTATACAACCTGCCTGAACAGGATCTTTCAAAGGAGCACACGTCTGAAAATCTGACGGTGTCTCAAGTACACCTGGTGCCGCTAATCAAGCTTTTGATTAAAAGCAATCCTCATGGGATTTGAAGAAGGTGGTTGCAGTAAAGAAACCCAAGCATATTGGTGGACTGGCTGCCATTGTCCATGAGGAATGGGTTAATAATCCTCAGGAAATTATTGTGTGGGTGTCATTTAAATATTATTTTTATTTATTTGAAGCTTTGTACAACAAAGCTAATTTGCAAAAGGGGCAGAAGAATTCTGAGTGCAGCTGTGTGAGCTTTGATAGAAAACGTCTTTGTTAAATGACATTTAAGCTTAATTTTTCTGTCTCACTGAAGCCTTCATAAAATACTGTGCAACAACTGAATAGTTGGACAAAGCGTGCAACAAAATATTGAAAGCTGCAGGTGTTTAGGCATGCTGACAAAACTCCAACATGGGCTTCAGTGTCTCCTACATGAACTTTTTCTCCATGTGAAGACAATAAACCTCCCAATACTACATAGACATGGTGCATAGCACACCATGAGGTGTTCGTTAGGGAAATCACTGCCTCTTTACAGTTTGCAGGGCACTCAGAGGCAATTTATAAAACATATGTTAGCACTGATAAATCAAAAAATACTGCAGAGATTTATTAAAAGAAATGTAAAAGTATTATTGATTTTGACTCACCACTCGTCAACACTCCCAGGCGCTCAAAAGGCAAAGCTAGTCCTAGTCCCACATGCACAATCCAGATGGTTGACCAGATGTGTGATTTTATTCTTATTTTTTTTATTCAGGCTGTTTCAACAAGTAAGGTATTTTCCTGATGCAGTGTACTCACTGGAGAAAATCTCACCATGCTAGTCAGAAGTGTGAAAAGTGGCTAAATTACCGAGCAGATGGTCTGGCTGTCGCATTGAGATACTGTATTCATTCATCAAAAAATACAGATCCTTACAGACTTTGTTTTCGGATGAGTGACCAAAGAAAATTAATTTGTGTATATATGAAGAAATCTCTGAAGGCGACAAACTCATCAGCCTCTGCTCTTTTTTTCTCCTGTACATTTAATTTTAGCTAGTGATATCACTGCACTTTGTATGGTGACGATCTTGCACACAATGCTTTCCCTCATTAACACTGCACAACTGGCCTGTGGCAGCCATTGCATGTAAATGTTCTATAGCCTACTTTGTTCCTTTGATCTCGCCTACACCCACCCCATCCCTCTCTCTCAATTGGTTTGTGTTCTTGATTTGTATCCTTGAAGCGTATGTGACCCAACATTAGCCGCAGACTTTGTGGGGTATCTTGCACTTGATCTCTAGTTCAGCCCCTATATGAGTGTGATAAATTGACAGAGGTCTTTTTGTGAGAGAGGTTCAGTTTGGCCTCCCCTTGTTTTCAGTTTTGTTCTTCTGAAGACCTGGTTAGTTCAAAGCACAGTAAAAGGTTTTACTGCCAGCAACAACTGTGTAACATTTAAGCAGGTGGTTTACAATAGTCATCTCTGTTTTCACATGGTCATACAGTACATGCACAGTTTTCCTATGCTCTTGTATCTCATACCCATGTTCTTTGTGCGCAATCTCCTACAAGGAAAAAAGTTTTGCCGTCACAATATGTTCAAAAAAGCCTAAATGGGTCAGACGTGTCTGATGTCAAGAGGCACTGGAAAAGGTCCAGCAGCCTAGAAAGATACGCTGCACACTTTGTTGACAATTGTCTCAAAGAAAATGTTCTGATCGTTATGTCGGGGTCACCTGAACAGAAGGTCAGCAAAGACGGACGGTGAATGAGGAACAGGGCCACGGTCCAAGGCCCACTGATGCACATGGGAGCAAAGGGCGGCTTATGTGGCCTGACGCCACAAGCGAGCTGCTGTAGCACAAGTTGGTTGAACGTTTTAATATGAGCGCATTTGACAGGTGCTACGGGGTGTATCGATTTCCTTGGAGGAGATTACATTCAACGTTATGGTAGACGCATCCGTGGAGGCCGCAGCTTAGAGCTGACATAACTAAAGGATAGGCTGCTGTCCTCCATGGCTGCCAGAGGACGGTCTGTGGCTTGACAGGTCAGAGCTGTTTAGGCATTATAGCTGGGCCTACACAATATTATGCAGGTGTTATGAATGGTGTGCTATATCATGTACCTTAAAGTATAATTACACTGTCAGTCCATGTCCTGTAGTGTTTATGTAATATCTGCATGCTCCTTTCAATATGTCCTTGTGCACTGTTTCCATTGCTCTGGTGAACCTCCAAAGCTTCATTACATGGAAGGATTAACCAAAATTTAATCTAGGCTTTCTAGTTATTTTTAGAAGGAAAGAACATCTGTCGCTATTGGCTTCAAGTTACAAAGTTCAAATAATATGGTTTCTGTTGTTTTAGGAATCAGGCAGTTGCTTGGCGTTACTATATGGAAGCGTAGATGCTTTAAGCTTTAGTGTTTTCAGCATGTCTCTCATCATAGATTAAAGTTAGCATCATATTGATATGTATATTAAAACACAACAAGTCTTAATAACAGTCTATGTCTGTTATTATGGTGATTTGAATTGATTCTAAAATGTTGTCCTCCTAAATATATTCCGTCAAATGTTCAGTGGGTGTTTGTGACAACATTCACTCAGACTTCACAAAAGCAGACTTGTCTAGGCCAGTCCCAAATGAAGGTGAACTGGAGATGACAAACGGGGAGTGTCTGCTTTCATCATCGATTGGCCATTTTCTTTAGAGTTGTTCTCATCCATGGATGACTAAGTGGATGTATACACATGGTTTCAACACTAACTGAAGCTGGAGCCATTTGGTGTGGAGGAGCCGTGTTTTCTCACTCTTTAATCCTCTGCATAGTGAGTCAATTAATCTACTGAGTCACTCCTGTGCCTTCCAGTCGGCTCCTCTGCTTCTTAATCATCTCTGGATTTACGCAGTCAGCCTACTTCCTCTCTCCCCCTGTGATTTCACCCAGACATGATATGAGCATGTTCAAGTTTAGGACTGGTCCTGTCGTACATTTTAAATCGGTCACTTCAGTGTTAAAGCACAAGTTTACAAACAGAACGAGCTGTTGCTGAAGCAGTTTTTATAGCAGAGCTGCGAACGTGTTGACAGCATTGTTGTGGGCTCTTCATCATTTCCCTGTTGCTAGTAGGGGCAGTAGGAGCTTGTTTGGGACACACTCTGTATAGGTGATATGCCTGTTGGCCAAGACAGCAGTAAAAGTAAAAACCCATGTTTATGGGTCTTGTTGTGATGAGAAACACCAACCTGTGATGAGTGTCTTCTTACCGGTACTATAGTATCCAGTTTGCACTGAGCATCAGTAATTGTGACAACACAGGTAATAAAACCGAAATGTGATGCAGCCGTGTATTTTTAAATGTAATGGTTCATTTGTCTGATACTGTAATTGGTAATTATAGACAATGGTGTTCAGGTCTCGAAAAGCAGATGGCGGACGTTATTTGTAGTTGGTCACCTGCAGACATGCATGTGCCAAAGCTGAACATGTCAGTCACTGCACTGATAAAGAACCCCTGCTCTCTGACATGTCCCCCAAATATGACCCCTTTGTGTTCATGCTCTTTTAAATGACTGAGTCCAGGTCAGCCTGCCAGAACCTCCTGGAAACTCAACCCTCAACCCTGACTGTGGCTTAGATATTGGATTTTAAATTGATTCCATCCCAAGTTCATATTCCAATTATAGGTTGTTATTATAAGCCTGTTTCTTGTACTGCAGTGGCTCCAAACACACACGAAAACACAGATCAAAAATATTTCAGCTTTCTTGTGAGAGTTTGAGTTTGGTGCCAGCAAGAAAATGCCCCCAGCATATTCACAGCATTTGAAGGTGTACAGAGCTGACGTTTGTTTATAGTACCAAATTCATCAGGCAGTAAAAAATAGTTTCAATGTAAAAACAGGGTGTGGAGCACAGTTAGTCATTTGTGGTTTGCTGGGAACCAAATTACAGTAAACAGGAGTAGAATAAATGGAGGAAAATACACATTTAAGATCACCTTCGAAAATCTAAAATGCAATTATCCAAATTACTGTGCAGCAAAGGTTCAGCAGCAGTGTGGGTTCAGAGCAGGGATGTCTAAACAGTGTTTACTTGTTTTAATTTCTGTGTGTGTGTTTTGTTTTTCTGTCTTCTACAGAAAATTTCCATACCACGGTCAGAAAATTCCAGTGAACTGCAAACATTTACTTTCTACCTGTCAAATGTGGGCAGAGATAACCCGCAGGGCAGCTTTGACTGCATCCAGCAGTACATCACCAGGTACAAGCAAACACTGAATCTCACTCACTCATTTATGGAGCAGGCAAAAAAATCTAGCAACATAAAATCACAGTAATGTGTGAAAGTTGTTTGGATAATCTTCTGAGGTCAAATGCATTTTCATTTTAACATGTGATTCTTCTGCAGCTGCTCTTTGTTTTGTAGCAGCTGCAACCACACAAGATCATCATATGACGTTGGGCCCTGCCTTTACATGTCTCAAGCCTATTAACCGTGGTTCACAAATTCTGTATAGCCTAACATGAAAAAGTGCTGACTAAACACGATAAATAGGAGCAGATGTCTGCATTGAGCAGAAAGGAAGGAAGCAAAACGATGAGCAAGAGTCTCTTCTACTGACCCCTTTACTGTGAAAATATTTTTAACAACTGGGTCAAGTGGAGTTCATCCTCATCTCTGGCTGTATCCTAATCCACCTTGAGCTCCAAACTAAAACCTAAATTACACAACAGCATCTTATTTCTGCCAAGTCCTCATCGAATTGGAGGGTATTCTAACAAAAAACGATTTGATGCAGTAGTGATTTATGCTGTAGGAACCTACAGTTGATTTCAGTGGTAATATATATTTAAGGTTGATGCTAAAACTGAACTTGTCTTGGTTATATTAAAGCTGTTTTGTGTTTTTTATTTTAAGCTTGTGTTCAGTCTCTGTGCCTCTCAACACCTCCTCCTTTTTGTTTTGGCAGTGATGGGAGCATTCAGCTGGACTGCTTGGGTGTGATCCAGGACAAAATCACCGTATGTGCCACAGACGACTCGTACCAAAAGGCCAGGGAAAGCATGGCTCAGGTTGAGGAGGAGACGCGCAGTAGGAGTGCCATCGTCATCAAGCCTGGGGGAAGATATGTAGGTAAGGTCCCAACACACAAACACCCAAATCCAGTTGGGTGTGTTTTCAGTCACAGAGTGAAAGCTTGTAGCCCAACATCAACTAAAGTAACTTGATATTCGTCTTGTTTTTTCAGGTTGTATAGGGTCTGTGTCACTGCCACCATTCCTAAGTCCTAACTAGGAGTTTTCCTTGGTGGTGGTTGGTTCTTAAGTGGTCACACAGATAATGCATTACGCCAATTGGCTTTCCCCTTAGCCTGTGATTGTAATTTAAATGAAACAAGGCCGAAAACCTCCCAGGCATAACACACCAACTTCCAGAGTTTTTAGTTTTGTCCCAAACTGCATGAAACACACAGTTTGGAGTAGAAAACTACAACAGCGTTGGCTGCAAAGCAAGAAATCCAGTATAAGCCTATTTAGCTTTCAGCAGAAATTCAGGAAATGTTTAGACCACGTGAGCGATGAAAACAAAGAATGTTATATTTGTAAGATTCATCTGAATCACATTCATGAGGTGATAATAGCTTATGCTTGAAATGGAAGGTGATTACAGGTGGATTTGGAATAATCTTTTCCTTAGTCATCTACAAGCTCTCCAGTCATTAACAGACGGCTGACAGAATGAATTTGTTCTTCATACTTACTGATTTGAAGAAGCAAGACAACGCTGGCTGCCTGCCAAAAGTCCTTTAAGCCCATTCCTGCTAGTGCCTGTTGTTTTAGTGGAACCCTCTACCTTCATTGTGTATTATTTTGACTTGAGAGTTTCAATTCTACAGCAACTGTTTTCATCTATTTATTCACATCTGTGACTCCAGGTAAGAAGGTTCAGATCCGGAAACCGGCACCTGGCCTCTCAGACATCGCCCCATTACGGAGGACATCGCGGCCTGTCATCATCTCTAGCAGTACGCAAAAGAAAGCCACGACTCAGCACAGGCCGATCCGAGAGCGTCTCACACACCTGTTGGCCCTTAAGCCTTATAAGAAGCCTGAGCTGATCCTGAGGCTGCAGAAAGATGGACTCTCGCCACTGGATAAAGACTCCCTGGACAGCCATCTGCAGCAGGTTACTAGCACACACACACACACACTCTCATCACAATATGTCAATTACGTCAACCTAACATTGATGTTGATCAGCAGCAGTGTTAAAATAACCTCTGGCTCTTTTTCATTCCCTAGGTGGCAAACCTGAGTGGGAAAGACAACACCTTCATGCTGAAGGACGTTTTGTATAAGGAAATTCAAAAGGACTGGCCTGGTTATACAGAAGGAGACCAGCAGCTTCTTAAGAGAATCCTGTTTAGGTACATCCAAGATGTTTACACACACACATTTTTCTACCTAAATGACATCCATATAAAGTAGCATCATTTTGTAGGTAAAATAATGCAAACATAGAAACAACTCATGTGCATATCATGTTATTCTGCAGTATAGTATGTAACAGGCTGATCAGAGACACTGTAATACACCTGACTTTCTGATCGGTCTTGGGCTTCTTCACAGCAGCATCTTTACATGTTTTATTGTAAGCCCCCTCATCTTCCCTGTAAGGGCCATGGCACGTGTCCAGCAAAAACATACTGTATGTGTGACGTATTCGTTGATGGCATGGGCCGCTGGCTGCCTTCCCATTGGGACCATCTGGTTTCTCATGATCTGGGACATTAAGGAAAAGCAAGATCTCCCAGCTAGCTGTATTTATAGCCAGTGATCAGTGCTCAGTGCTCATTTTATGTTTATGCAGTGAGCTTAAGAATAGCTCCTGTTCTCAGTGACAAGCTGTTCAACAGTAACTTAGATTTTGTTAATTCCTACAATTAATGACAAGAAGCATCCTGCATATGGTTCAGCACAGCACAAACTGCAGACTATCTGTTGTTTGTATTTGTGTACATGATATTCTTTCTTTGATCAGTGAACTTTTTGTCTTGTTAACAGCACGTCTGCACATCCGTAGCCTACCTTTGTGTGCGCTTGTGTTTTTACTGTACTTTGAGCTCTGTGGGTTTATCACGTATCTAACAATCTTAGCCTCCCACCTCGTACTACCTCCCCTTCCGCGGGTTCTTCAGAGTTCTGAGCTAATGCAGTCAGTCACGCACCAGAGCAGCACACCAACATGACTGGAACCACATGATCCAACGGTGTTCCAGCACAAGCTGATCCTTGTGTGAGGTGGCAGAGGTCCAAGGTTCAGACACATCGGTCGACCTGCTCCCTCACTTGTTACTCCTGCCTGTCTATCTGTCCCCAACACAGACATAAACACACGTGCCCTGCTTGAACCAGGGTGGGGTGTTGTCAACACTTGGTGTATCCAGATGTCCCCTACATGATAATGGGGGCATCTATTGGGGCAGCATCCCTGTGTGCAAGGTGCTTTAACACATTTCAGACTTAAGGATTATGTTTGTTGTTATGCCTTAACTTAACTTCTTGAGTTAGAACCAAGACTGAAAATCTGCTTCAATAATGAATTTTAGGAATTCTTACAAATGTATACACAGACTGGTTTAATGCTGTTCAGTGTTTCTTTCTATATAACAGCAGGTATGACCCTAATGATTGAGTCTTTTGTTTTTTTGTGTGAGGTTGTGAAGTGTGAAGTAGCTCCTCCTTTAACCAGTTGTCATAGTTACGCAGCTTTTTGCTAGAGTTATTTACACTCTACCAGCAAATAAAGCGATTTCACTGCTTCAGCGTTTGAGAGGTTGTCTTTATAACCTGGTCAGATGGGTTTGCTCTAACTTTGGCGGATTAGTGCTGTTGGAAATAATGCTGTCACCTCAACAGATGGGCCGATAAGTGTTTTCCTACCAGGCTGGTTTGTAACAATTAAATTCTGCAAAAATTGTATTAACCTTTTTTCGTGTGTGTATTCACTCCGTTAGGAAACAGTGTCAGGCCCAGAATGATTCTGCTCCTGCACCGGAGAGCCCGCCCAAAGAGCTACCGAGCAGCTCACCTTCTCAGGTGAGCTTCCTGTTGCTCCTCCTACCTGGTCACTTAGGGATGAGGAGTAATCTGCAGACAGTACCCAGAGTGTGCAGATTTGTTCTGGTTTAATTCAAAGATGTATAAACACTGCAAAGCTGTTTAGCTTTGGATTTAGAGACTCGATGTGGTAAATAAACTTTGCATGGTTAATCTTTAACCAGAGTCAGTTTACCTTCTATGTTGATCCAGTGGAAATGTTAGGAGAATTGAGCACATTACGTTTCTGCTGATATTAGGTATGTAGTTTCCCCGACATGACCAAACTCTGCCTGCTGAATGGGTTGTCCCTGCTCTCTTGTGGTTTCTGGTATTTCCCGGGGAGTTTTTTTCCCTTTTTGTCTTGTTCTCTTGTTTTTGCTCAGAGTATGTTTTCTAAAATAGTCATGTAATATGGTCATTTGAATATCTGTTGTCCTCTTGATTTGTTCTTAACAAATGCAGAAAATACTTTAACTTCTGTCGCCATTTCTTTTTTTTTTATTTAAGTCAGTTCAGTCTTCTGCATTTACTCATTGTTTACTCTTCCATTAGCTAAAGAAAAGAGAAGCTGCTGTTATTTTGACAGGTTCCTCTCACCTAAGATGCCTCCTTTTTCCTCTTGTCGCTTAACACGGTACACAAACAAACCACCAGTAACAAGGTGCTTTTTTTAGGCTCAGTCATAAAGATAAAGAACACAGCGGGTGAAGCTGTGTGTAGATGAATTAGTGTGTAAACAAGGTAAGACTGGAAGGTTTAAATGATACAGCTACTGATATTTGGTCAGCCTGTCCTGAAGATGCAGTTTTGGTCAAGAGGTGAGTTTTGTTTTAGGTTGTCCTACTCCAATATTTTCTTTTTCCCCACCAGAAACGACCTGCGTCTGATTTCATTGACCCTTTGGCCAACAAAAAACCCAGGATATCACACCTTGCCAGCAAGGCTGCAACAGCCCCAGTAAATGGCAAGTTCAGCTCATCCAACGGACGAGCCGAGGCGGGAGGCGCGCAGGCGGGAGTGGCAGCTGCCGTGACGGACAGCGGCGTGACGTCCAACTCCCAGCAGCTCCCCGTGCTGGACATCCCGCGTCCTTTCGAAGCTCTGTCGGATGTGAGCAATGACTCCAATCACAACGGGAGAGACTGCGACTCTCAAGAAACAGCGGTGTCTGAGAGGCTCAGCCAGCCTCCTTCACTGTCGTCAGGATCAACAGTACTTAGCGCACCGAGAATCACCACATCATCTCCTGGACACACAGTCGTGGAGGGAGCTCAAGACAAAAGTCCCTCGTCCTTCAACAGCAAATCAAAGAAGAAGTCAAAAAAGCATAAGGATAAGGAAAAAAGTAAAGATAAAGAGAGGACGAGGGAGAAAGAGAAAGCGAGGAAAAGCCACGAGGCACATGTGTCTGAGCCTAATAAAGCCTGTGAAATGAGCCCAGGAAACCTCAAAAGCAACAGTATTCCACAAAAAAGCACAGGTGACTGCAAAACACAAACGTAATATTTATATGCTGCTGAAAACGTCTTATTTGCTGTATTCAGTGTGTATCAGGCGTGTGCATGGGCAGCAGATAGTCACATAACCAGTGTGAGTCACTGATTAAACAGAGACCCCTGCTGTTCAGCTTCAACGCCTTTACTGACCCCAAATAGACTGTGAAGCCAAACTCTTTATTTCCTTTTGACTTTTTGTTATCAAAGCAGGTAATATATTACAGCAAATGGCAGCTGTTTAGAATAATGCAATTTTCTACCTTTTATTGCAGATGTAAATGGAATGTGCAACGATACCAGTATTTCTTCGTCATCGCTTGAGGTGGCAGACTATTTATTGTGAGTATAAAACAAGTCTCAGTCTCTTTAACACGTTGCAGTGGTTTAGAGCCCTTTGTCTATAGAGTACTTTTCTGCATAACGACTCGGCCATATTTCAACACACACAGGGATCTCTAATCTGAATAAAAACACAAATCTGAGTAAGAACTGAGAAAGACGTTTTGTTTTGTCCTGAACTAAAAATCTTAACGTGACACTTGTAGGTTTTCTTTAGATACAGCTGTGACTACATTGCAAACAGCATCTGCTCATCTCTTTCTGCATACTTTCCATGCTGACTGTTTACATTTCAGCAAAACCATATCAGTTTAAGTTGGAAAAAGGCCGCAGCCAGCACACAGTGGAGTGAACTGCTTGAAGACATCATGTTAATTACGTTATCTCCCCCAACCCAGGAAGTACACAGTGATCGGCTCTCCAGAGCAGCGTCAGAGGTATAAAAACGATTTCAACGCCGAGTACAGCGAGTACAGGGGTCTGCACGCTCGGATAGAGGGCATCACTCGGCAGTTCACGGTGCTTGACAATGAGCTCAAACAGCTCCAACAAGGCACAGACAAGTACAAGGTAAGCTCAGTGAAGGACACAAAAATCTGCTTTTTGTTTAAAAAAACACACTGTACATCTAAAATGTCCTGTCTCCCATCACAGACAATCCACAACCAAATACTTCAAGAGTATCATAAAATCAAAAAGGTAAGCGGCCGTATTTTGACTGACTTCAGTGGCATGAAGTGCTCAAGTCCCTCATCAGACTCTGACTCCATGCTTTTGCCTTGCAGACTAATCCCAACTATAGCCAAGAGAAGAACCGCTGTGAATATCTACACAACAAACTGGCACATATAAAGAGGCTCATCGCTGAGTATGATCAACAGCAACTTTAAAAGTAGTTATTAATAAATGTCGTTTCCCTATTATCTCTGGAAACCATGCAGATAAAGGAAAACTGACTTACGCTTGTGCTAAAATATTTTTTTCATGGAAAAGTACCATGAAAGGAGTATTCCCCACGCTGAGGCTAAAGGCTCTAGTGAGGACAAAGCAGGACACATAATTTTTTTTTTTTTTTTTTGGAGGATGGGGCTGTGTCTTTCTGTATAGTTACAATGCATCTAGAAAGGAGAAAAACGTCATGGCTTTGTTTTTGTTTTTCCTCCCCTCAACAGCCCACCCTACTTGTAGTGCACAGAGGTTGGGCAGAGGTCCTGGTTTTGAAACTGGATGAGGGGGGACTCTTTGATGAAAACCAAATGCAACTAATTTGTTTTTGACTAAAATAATTAAATGAAATATCAGTTTAACGTATACTGAAGCAAATGGCTGTGATGATTGTGGATTATATTTATTTTTGACACTTACCCGGGGGAGAACACGTCTGTTTTACACTCCTCTTCATCAGTACTAGTAGTAGCTGTCTCTCTCATTTTCTGTCACATCTTGAATTTCAGCCAGCATTTGATTCAGAAGCTGCCTTGCCCATCTGATATCAGTCTGTTGGAGCTTGTTTTCCCTCTTTATAAAGATATGCAGATATTACGATTGATTAAATCCAAACAACGTGTCCCGGTCAGACATCCGTTTGTGCACTTTGCTATTTTTCCTTAAAACTGTGTTCAGATGTGTTGTCCATGGGCATGTGAACCTTTCCGCTGCAGCTGTACACTTTCAGTCTGTCTCCTACTACTCAATCATGAGCTCATAATGTTCAATAGTTACAACAGTGTTCTTGATTTGGTTTAACAACGTCTCTCGCTGAAATAAAAACTGTATTAAGCCACTTAATAGGTTTTTTTTTTTTAGAAAGGAACCGATGTGACTTTCCTGAGGAGTCTGTTGCCAGCTTGAGTCTTCCTCACACTGTGGAAAATCCTCTAATTGGAAGACGATGCAGGCAGACGACCTGGATATGGAATTTAATGTTCTTTTTCTCTTTAGAACATTGAAAATTAGATTGACCCACAGATCTGATATTTCTTAATGTTACCGTTCTTGTCGCAATTTAGTTAGTAGTTGACTACAGACTGTAAGTATAAATATAGTTATTTAGTTCTGTCTGCTCATTGGCCCACATGGTGTAACATATTCAAGACGACTGTTAAGATGAAGCCATCTGTGATTATCTTCTGAGAGCACAGACTCTGAGGAGAGCCCACCGAACCACTTTTTGCCTTTTCAAAAGTGATGTCAGATATTTGGAGAATGACCTAAGAAATGTCCTGCACCTGCTCTTCTCAGTGAGACGTGTGCAATCGGGACGGATTCACTGAACGCATTCAGCGACAAATTAGAAACGCGCTGCCACAAGTGGGTTTAGTCTGTGAACACATCCCTTGTGTTTTATATGAACATGAAAAACTGCACTTCTTTCCTGATCTTGCTGTTACCTGAGGGTTTTGTCTAAGTGACTCTCTCCTCCTTGTCCATTCGAGTGCATGCTTTCTGAATGTATTACAGTGAGCAGTCTTTGTATCTTTACTTGAAAAGAATTTATCCAAGGATGTCAGAAACCAAGCGAAGGCCTAGTCCAAAATGAATTTTTACTAAATCAACTAGACATGACTGACCAGTATGTTTACCAAAGTACTTAGCTACTGGGACGAAACCAAATGTTGGCGAAGGCACCTCAGTATTCCCGACTACCTGTTATCCTTTCAGAAATCTGTGTTCTCTGGAGAGTCTTTCTCCTAATTCAAACACTACATTCTCAGTGTGAGGCTAAGGACAGCAGTGCTGCAGGGTGGAGGCTGAAGCTGGACGGGAGCTGATGCGAATGTTTTCTTGCCAGGATTAACACTTGCAACATTTAACCAACCAAGAAAGACACTTTTTCCACACACGATTTTTTTTTTTACTGTTCTCATGTGATTACTGTATTACATCTGGTCACATTATGGTCAAAATCCATTGTGCAGGACTTGATGAGTAAGCGCAAACGTTTGAAAGTAACAGAATGCCAGCACAAGTGTTGCTGTATGTGTGCCAAAATGACCTGTTGTATAGGTTTTTTTCTGTTGAGTATATACATGCTGCTGTATAAGTAAAGAGGGCTTTGGAGAAGAGTTGTTGCTGAACCCCAAAGCACGCTTTTTGAAAACCATAAGGGACTGGGACTGAAATTGATCTTTGTTTCAATAAAAATTCTTTCACACAAATCTAACACTGCAGAATGAATTTGTTGAAAACCGGTGTTGAGACCAAAGATGCAATACACGGACATGTAATTTAAGTGTGATGAAAATACGAAGAGCAATGGAATGTCAATGAATTATCTAAAGGTACCTAAAGTATTTATACTGTGGAATTATTAACGTTTTCGGGTACTGTTGCCTGTAGAGGATGACCTGTAGATGGCAGCAGTTTCACATGGTCACCAAATCTTTTCAGCAGCAAACAACAGCAAGTCGAGCACAAACCTTTTAATTCCTCTGGTATTTCCAGATTGGATATTCGAAAAAAGGATAACTGTTGTATCCAGCTCAGGCTTAACAATCACTTTAATTCCAATGGAATGGTGGATGGAAAACAGCTTGTGTTGTGTTGTGTCTAGTGACTGTGTGTTGTTTACTGCCCAGTCTGTCTCTTGCACTAAAACATGGATCCACAAAAGGTCCTGGCATGGCAGCAAAGGCAGAAGATGCCCCAGCAGGGCGACAGCGGGGACGGGGCTCGCTGTCATCTGACTCACAGCGAAAGGTCCCGCCGATCTACATAGCAACTGCGTTCCAGTTGGCCGGGCTGAGCTCAGCTATGCTGCTACTGGCTTGCATCCTAAAGTTGGCCTCAGCGTTGCTCACAGAGAAAAGGGGGGGGGGGGGGGGGGGTCAGTGAGTTTACTGTGGCAGGCGGCCATCTCTTGCCTCGATATACAGCAGCATATACACTGGCGTGTTTACGCAGCCAGCAGACTGAGGGCTCTGCTTTTACGGGGCAGACGGGACAGCTGTAATGTGTCGATGCGCATTTAGATTGTGTGCTACCAGAGCAGGTCAGGGCTTTGCGGTGAACATGTAGGTCGTGGTTGAAATAAAGGTCAGTCAATCATGTAAGTGAAGTCTGTTGGACGTGCTGGTGTAAGAGATTCAAGCACAGTTGTTCATTTTTCAATCCGTACTACTAAAAACACATGCGAGTCCTGGCACATGAACAATGTTTGAAAGGATAAGCTGACTACTAGAAATTGACTATTTGAGTTTATGGTCTTGATTATCTCTGTGCTCCGGCTGTATCTGCCTTTCATTCGCTGCTACGGAGGCTGTGTCCCTGTGTCTCTGCATGGGATGGAGGATGAACTGAAGGTTTACCAGTTTATGTGTCAGTTCCAGCTGAGGGCAAATTGTTCACAGTAGCTGCTGATCCTGCATCTCTTATTTTTGACCTACTAACCAGCAGCACGCACGTCTAGGGAGAGACGTTCTCTTCTACAGAGGATGTTTTGACATTTTATTCACCTAATCATGTCAATCTTGTGATATTGCGCATTGCTAACTACTCAGAATGGCATGATTCCACAGTGAACAAGAAGCGGTTTGTGCTTTTTGACCTTTGCCCTCTATAGCTGCAGAACAACCATCTTAGATTGCGTTCATGCTGCATGTGACCGAGCTTTCATCCACACAGTGCTTTCTCTGTTGTATATTGTCAGGCTGCGTTTCTAAGTATTAAGTGTTAAACATTTCTCAACAGCTCACTCCACTGGCATTAATTGCTAATAAACGAAAACAGACAAACAAAGTATCTGAATTACTACATGATTTGACCTCAAGCCTAAGCCATCCCTACTGAACCACACAGAATACTGAGGCCTATAAATTACCACCTATTGTGCAAACTTCACAGTTGGTGATGTTGTGCTGCCTTTTGCACCATATAATTGCTGTGCAATAGGCTACAGCACATTGTTGTCATGCAAACATAGAAGTGCACAAAGGTCACCGTGACGTTACAAAGTCCCTCATGGATTGTATAACAAACTGAAGCCCTATGATTTTTTTTTCAAGAGGTTTTTTATTCTGGTACATGGTAATAATGGAAGCTGACAAAACAAAAATGAAAATAATGTGAGACTACTGTGACTACTATCTATTGTGCACCTGAGAAGATGTCCAGTGCGCTTTTTGCAGGGTGGCCAGCTTGAAATGCAACATATTTGGTGCAGTTGTAGACATCCGTATTCTCACATCTGTCAATGACCAAGCATCTCAGTCTGCATGACTGCTGAGATAAGCTTCTCCTTATGATCATCTGCATTTGTCTGTGTGTTTATAAGCTAAATGAGAAATAAACCTAAAATGACCTACTTTCTGGATTTATGTTTTATGTATAATACATTATAATATAATATGATAAAAATGAGCAAATTATTTTGACATTTGTACTGTTATAAATTGTAGCCATTTATAACCTTGTCAGGTTTAAAGATGACATTACTATTTATAACTTTGTCACCTTCCAATAATAAATACAAAATACATAAAACATGAGCACTATCTGAAACAGAAACACCAGTAAACCCTCACTAATAACAGCAGGATCTCCACATGGCCACTGTGCAGCCCAGGAACCCAGTGCTGTGTATGATTCACAGACATAGCAACATGTGCGTTTACAGATACTCTAGTTGTTGCCTACAACCACTGCTGGAAGCAGATGTGATCTGTGTTGTTACTGAACAAATCTCGTATTACAGAGCTATAATGTGTGTACTTATCTTAAACCTGGAACTTTTGACTTTAAATGTAATTTTTAAACAATAAAAAACACAGGAAGCTATTAATAAACCAACATTTTGATACAGTCAGATCATGTAATAGTCCGATATGAAATTAGACAATCTAAGTTAGAAAATAACTAAGAAACTATTTTAATAATGTTTTATGAATGGTGAAAAAAATAATACGGCGTAGATGTATTTAATTTTATTGTATTGTACTTTTTTTGTGTAGTTTTTTTTAGTTAACTTATTTCAATCAAAGGTCTTTCATTCAAAAGGAAATAAACCAGTCCGCCATAAAAATGTCTGTAACGCTGTGCTGAAGGTGACGGGACAAGCTCTGACTCGTGCGCAGTGTTGCTGGCCCACGCGCACCATCACGGTCTCCTGGTGACGTCTGTGTCCCCTCTCCTACCAGAGGCCCCCTCCTGCCATATTTATTCATGCCGGCAAGATGGCGGCTATACGGACGAGGTGTTATTGCCAGTGGACATAAAAGGCATTTTATTCAAGAAATACAACCGATTCAGAAACATTTATTTACTTGACCGTATTGTGTGTGTGTTTATCACGCAACCGGCGTCGACGTTATTTATATTTTACCCCTTTCTACGTTTTTTTTCTTACAAAAATGTTCACGTTGTAGCTCGCTCGCTAAGCGACCAGCTGGCTAACAGAGAGCAGTTACTAGCTAGCTATCTATCACAGCCAAGCCGCCGTGAAGTGTAGAATGGGAGAAAAGCTGGAGCTCAAGCTCAAATCTCCGGTTGGAGCAGAAGCTGCTGGTTATCCGTGGCCATTACCAGTATATGTAAGTGTTAAAGTTTAAACTATTTGCTTATACATTTAGATTTGTCTCTGTTTTTGTCTTTGTTAAGTAGCTGTAAGCTAACATTGGCTAGCTGTAGAAGCCATGGCACGTCCGGGGAATCAGGTCACACTGGTCGAGATGGTTACAGAAAACACACACACACCGCTTTCTGGATTGTTTTCACCTATGCTCCCACAAACTATTTCCCGGAGGACAGAACAATATAGATTACTGAGCATCTGAGCACAGTAACATTAGTAGGTAGACCCAAGCAGGAATTAAGACACTCAGTGTTTTTACATTTATGTAAAACATTTCAACCATCTTTCTCGTTAAGCATTTTGTCGGTCTGTGTGTAACGTAGTTCCTTTCTCAAGAATATCTCTCCGGACCCTCCTGTTAAAACGCATAGTGAACGCACTAACTTGTTCATAAATAGGTTATACCGGTTTTCATTGCTCATATCCATCATCTGATACCAGTAAACCGCACGGGACACTTAGCGATGAACAGACACGTGCACCGTGTGTGTGTGCGCGCGCGCCCCGAAAGGTGTGTTGCTCGATGCATTCCTCGAGGGCTTTCTGAGTTAGAGTTTTTACGGCAGCCTAATGACGGCGAACAGCTGATTATGTTTGGTAATTTGAACTGTGCGCATCCGCTGCGTCTCGGTTCGTGATCTATCACTGTTCAAGGCAGTAATAGTGGTCCCTGTCAATAAGTAGACCCATTTTCTTTTAGTTGCATTTCATCTGCATGCTGACAGCATGTAAGTGTCTGATTGCAGTTGACTCATTGAGAAGAAACGGAAGGGGAAGCGGTTGCAACTTCTGTGGTGTTTTAGTCAGTTTAAAGCGAGTTTGTCATTTATAGTAATTGCGGTAAAGCAGGCACTTCTGACTGAAAGAAGCTATATTTCTCAGAAAATCGAAGTGGTTTCTCCATGTACGTGTCTCTCCACCCAGACTGTAAGTCTGGCAACCCATATGAGCTGAACATGTTTCAAGTCACATAGACAGGGTTAGTAGTTGATGTAATCAGACACTCCTTTACTTTAGCTGTCCCTCCCTTTACACCAGGCCAGCGTCTGATAACTCTCACAGCTTGTCCCTGGTGCATTTAGAGCCTTGCCCACTTCCTTATGGTGCGTATGGGTAAACACAAGAACAAGAATGTCAGACTTTCAGCATACTTTTGACCTGCATGGTAGCTATTTATACTGGGACAAACTGGTGTGCATTGAATTAGAACCAGCTGATATTCGTGCATGTGGAGTTCTGCAATATGGTGCCTATTCATGTAGTGGTCTCCTCCTGTTTTCAAAGGGGAACAGACTTCCTCCCTCATCTCTCTTCCTCTCATGTCCATATGCTCAGCTCAATGGAGAGCAAGTAGAACAGCCAGATCCTTTTCAGCAATGCTATATTAATGCAATTTAAAGCATATGCCAGTATCTGTGCTGAGTTGTTTTTCCAGTCACGTTTAATGATCAGATTCTACCCTTGCTGAACTGCATGCTGGTAGCAACAGATCCCACTGCATGTAGGTTCATTCTTCACTCCCACAGAGCATTGCTGTAGGATTGTTTATCTCACCCACCGAGCATGAATACACTGTTGTCTGTGTTTTGGTTCAGCCAAGATGGCTGTTGTATATCTTGTAGTATTTCTGATAGAACCAAGACTCCAAAAACAGTATTTTTTTCATTTTGTTTTTAGTTCTCTCTGTCTCTGACTAAATTCCCACATTTCTGCATATATAAGTGCTTCCATATGAAGAGCTCTGCTGTTGTGGTGCAGCTTTTTGTCCATCTGGTTCTGGGTGTGAGCACTAACAATAACTACGTTGCACTTAAGACAGTCTGGTGCTTCAATGCTGGTGGAAATATTTGGTTTGTAGCTCGTTTCTTCATGTTACCCATATTTTCTAGACTGCAACTGTGGTAAAATCAGTGGTAACTGCACATGACTTTTAGGGATTTCATTGCTGTCACAGCAAAACAAAGAACTGCCATCATGTTTGCTTTTTTGCTATTTAGGTTGTGGACGTGCATTTAATATGCAACTGTAGCCAGACAGTCATCCTTTGTAGCTTATCTGAGTTGTACAGAGACTGTGTCATCAACATTTAAACTGCTGTGCTTTCGGTTATAAGTTATGACAATTGTGCACACCAGAGCAGGTTCTCAGGAGATGATTTGAATATACTGCTCACTAGAATACCTTGTATAATAAAAATAGAAGGTAAACCAACAGCATTATGCTGTTCTAAATACTAATACTCTATCAGTTAGATTTTATCAAGAGGATGAAGTTGTGTGAATAGTACATGTGTGTAAGTAGCACGCTCGCCTTAGTCATTTGTTCTGTGCCACTGAGGTATACGTAGTGGAGCAGCGTGGCGTAAAACCCCATGATGTGTCACCCTGATGTAAGGAGCAACTTACTGAATAAGCGATGTAGAGAGGAGGAGTCATACATACGTCAATTATACCCACAGTGGCGAAGGGGGGTGCGCCTGTTCTTTTTGTCTGACTCTCGCTTTCAGTCAGTGTTTATTTTTAGCTGCTGTCTTTCATTGCAGTGTGCCTCCTTTGTGTGAGTAGGTGACCCCCCCCCCCCCCCCCCCCCCCCCCCACTTCACATTTCTTTCCTTACACTCGCACATCATTTTTATACACGCACACCTGTAAAACACCATATGTAACGCCTACTCTGTTTTAATTTGAACGTGTAGCTCAGTCTTCATATCAGCAGCAACATTCGTAGCTGGTTTAATGGCAAAGTCATAACTGCCACAGAAATCGTAGATTTCCTGTGTTACAAGCCTATTTAAGTGTGTGTGCAAACTGCGCATGCATGTTTGAGTTTTGGCGGAAGTTTGACTAGTAGTGGCGGGCAGCATTGAGCGGGAAGCTAGGAGTTCCAGACTGTGAGCTACGTTTTCTGTGCCAGTTCTCCCACAGCTGACAAATGCTGGGCTTCTTGTCCTTGCCCTCCCCATACACGCCAAAGTTTGTTGTTTCTTGCTTTCACTTTGTTCCCTTTCACCATCTTTTCATTTCACCCTGCCTTCTCCCCTTCCTTTCATTCCTGCATTTCATCAGAGGCTCTCCTTGGCAGTGTGCTGGAGCAGGAGACAGAAAGTGGGTCAGTGGGTCAGATCAGGCAACGGGCTCAGGCTGGCTCCTCTCTGGGTGTAACTTGAGTCCCATTACTCCCACAGAGCTGTGCAACACACTGCCACACTGTTAGCTATAGATTCCTTGCACATTTGCAGTTAATATGATCTGTTGTCTATAGATTCCTTGCACATTTGCAGTTAATATGATCTCATCTCAATAATTATTGTTCTAGAATAGTTTTAAGGGCATTTTACCCTTTAATTTTGTTTTAGGTGAACTTTGTTAATAGGTTTCTATTATGGCCTTTAGCTGCTGATGTGCAAGGGATAGTTGTACCTTTTTAGATGGACACACATTATTTTGCCAACAAGCATTGTAAGACAATTCACGACTATGAGTATAAGACAATGTTTATAGCTTTGTTTAGATATATATTTTCTGAGGCGTTTTAACATTTTAGGACAGACATGAGAATTCTCTATTGCTAGTCTGCGTGCACATAACAGGTTTTTGGTAGCTCTCATCCAGATAATTAAAAACAGAGTAATAAACAATAACAAACAATAAGTAGATCAACAAATACAAAAACAGCATAATTTTTTGCTGGAGCCTGAGTCTCCACCACTGGTCTTTACCAGCTTCTTTCCACATCCTTATTGCTCTAGACTTTTTTTTCTTTTCAGATTCCAACACATTATGGACATGTATTTTATTTGTTTGTAAAATGTACTCATAGCTAAGTAACAAATTTCAATTTAAGATGTCTCATAAAAGTAGCTTTTTATCTTTGTCAGTTGTTCAAGCTGAGGTCATTTTATGAGAGCGTGGTATAATGGTTATGGTCACTGCACTGTAGTAACAGAACTGTAACTATCTTATGTCAGTGTGGAATAGTACATACACTTTACATTTAACTGATAACCATTAATCACATATTACACTTTGCAAGAAGAGACATTGTATGGCATGAATGATGGCCGTTTTTACACTAAAATCAAATGAGGAAAATTATCAGAAATTGAATGTATTTAAATGTATATTTTCAGTTTTCTTGGTTTGTTGTCTGGTCTACATAGATCTTTTCTGTTTTTAGGAAATCTACACATACTTTTTCTTTAGGGTAGTTTAGTTTAGTTTAGTAGGTAAATAATAACCCTCTAAAACAAATGATCAGCTCTTCAATCATGAAGGCTGTATTCACACCTACTGTCATAGAGATTTTGGAAAGTGATTGCATATTTTACATTGAGAAGTATTGAATATTTTTTCCCCTCATTCAGGATAAACACCATGATGCTGCTCATGAAATCATTGAGACCATTCGGTGAATAACATTTTCCTATTTTTGAATAAACACACACGTACACGCCTACTGCCACACAGACAGTAAGTGACTTTATTTGGAGTATGATGTTGTGACTCTTTACCTGTTTACCATCTGTAGGTGGGTTTGTGAGGAGATCCCTGACCTCAAACTGGCAATGGAAAACTATGTACTCATTGACTATGACACCAAAAGGTGAGCGAAAGCTTATGTGTTTTTATCCATGACAATGAAAACGAAACAGGGGTCTTCGATTAGTGACGACCCTTTAATCCAATCTAAATGATTTAACAGTGTTTTTCTACCTAATCTATCAAGTTCACTTTGTCAGATATGATGATATTGATTTTGTTTCTCGTTATTGTCACAGCTTTGAGAGTATGCAGAGACTTTGTGACAAATACAACAGGGCGATTGACAGCATTCACCAGCTGGTAAGTCCGTATGTGTGACTGTTTTCCAATGCTGTTTAGGTGAATGGTTAAGAAACATGGAAATCAGGGGTCTTACAGTGTTCTATTGGATGATTGCCAAACACAATGTACAGAGTACTGCAACTACATACAGCTGTAAATAATGGTTTTGTTATTGGCTCTGCAGCATATTTAGTATTTGTATTCATGTACAGCTTATTTTTGTATTTACATTGTGTTCATAATACAACAGCATTGCTGATATATTGTGTGTTGGTTTGTTCCTGCTCTCTGTGTTTCTCTGTAATTTCTTACCTAATTATTCTGTTTGTGCATGTGGCAAGCTTTTGGAGGTTTTGGTGGTGAACGGGTCTGACATTCCAGCCGGCCCATTGTGCCTCACTTAGATTAGTTTTGTTATATATGTATAATTATGAGTTGAAATCCTATTTTTCAGTGGAAAGGGACCACCCAGCCCATGAAGCTGAACAAACGTCCCTCTAATGGGCTGCTGAGACACATCCTGCAGCAGGTGTACAACCACTCAGTGACTGACCCAGAGAAGCTGAACAACTATGAGCCCTTCTCACCTGAAGTGTACGGAGAGACCTCGTTTGACCTGGTGGCTCAGATCATTGACGAGATGGAAATGATGGAAGAGGACACCTTTGTCGACCTCGGCAGCGGTTAGTCCACTATTAATTTGGGATGTCCTTGATTCAGATGCTAAATCAAGCACAACGTCCATATGCTATTTCTACCATCTCTCATCCTTTATTTCTGTTAGTAGGTTAATATAACTGTAATAGTATAAAAGGAAATAATAACATCGCTTAATAAAAATAATTAAAAGAAAATTTGAGTTTGGGCTAAAATAAACAATGACATAAAATTAGCTCATAATTTGTTCGACAGCATGGATTTCCTTATCTGTCGGGTATCGCATGGGAACTACAAATGAATGTGTTAACCCTTCTATCTCCATTGCAGGAGTTGGGCAGGTAGTGCTGCAGGTTGCAGCTGCAACCAATTGTAAACACTACTATGGTGTAGAGAAAGCAGACATTCCAGCTACCTATGCAGAGGTAACTATGCACTAATATCACAGGACTGGGTGCGGGTTCCAGGAAGCAAAATAAAATTAAACTTAGACTATGTTCAGAGAGACTCGCATTGTCAACAAAATCCCTATTTTCTGAGTCTCTCTAGGAAAAACTCTGTGTTGGCACAGTACAAATGTCACCTCAGACTGCTCTGGCTATGGTAGAAAGCCTTTCTGTCGTGTCTGAGCTATCATTAAAGGATTTTCACTTCAGCATGTCATCTTCACTGAGTCCCTGTAAACACATGCCCAAATCACTGAGGAATAAGTGTATCTATAAATAGCACCTTGGCGCAATAGCACATGCAGCTATTCTTACTCTGAGTGTGTCCTTGCACAACGTTTAGTTAGCCTCAACAGCTGTAAATCAGAAGCCTCATCAAGCCTCCTTTATGGAACCACCCCTGATTGTTTGCATTAATTTCGTGTGTTTGAATATAAATTTGTTTTGTTTTTTTTTAGACCATGGATAAAGAGTTTAAAAAGTGGATGAAATGGTATGGGAAGAAACATGGGGAGTACACAGTAAGTTCCATCTTAGTATGGCATTTACTCTGTAAGTCGATCCATTGTGTGCATTTCAGGCAGTTGTGTAAGGTTTCATACCATACTAAACCTACCTTTTTTATTTGTCAGCTGGAGAGGGGTGATTTTCTATCAGAGGAATGGAGGGAAAGAATTGCCAATACAAGGTAGGAAACTAACGTGGTTACAGGGTCAACAGTTACTTATTTATTAAGACCATTTAAAAGCTTAGTTCATACACAGTGATTGGTAAATGTGATGCACTTGAATACATCAAATAATAAACATTATACAGTTTTTAATGTCAGTGATACTGCAAACAAAAATGGTTGAGCTGAAATATTAGGTTCATGTTTGTGGTAATCTGAACTGTAACTAATAGGCCTTCGCCATCATGATCATTCTGAGGAGGAATATCACGTAACAATTTTGGTACAAGACAGAACTCTAAACTTACTAATATATTTTTTTTCTCATTTTCCATCTTCCAGTATTATTTTTGTGAACAACTTTGCCTTTGGTCCAGAGGTAGATCACCAGCTGAAGGAGCGCTTTGCTAACATGAAGGAAGGTTAGTATTTTTCACCTAATTGTTTCAACCTTGGTAATCACCCTTCATTTTGAAAGTCTTTGCTTACTTGTCATCTCAGTTCTTATGTTAAATTGTTTAGGTTGTGTAGAAAATATTGGACCTATATTAAAATTGTGATTGTTTAATACTCTACATGACGAAGTGACTAGTATATGGTTGTTTTCTTTAGCTCTGTAGTATATATCCACTGACTTATCAAGTCTTACTAAGTTGTTTCATTTTATTTTCTGTATTGCAGGTGGGAAGATTGTGTCCTCGAAACCCTTTGCACCTTTAAATTTTAGAATAAACAGTCGAAACTTGAGTGGTGAGTGCCAGTCTTAGTGCAGAAGCAGATTCCCTAATGTAAACTTGGATTTATATCTAATGTGCATATGTTTTCACTCTGTCCTGCAGATATTGGCACAATAATGCGTGTAGTGGAGCTTTCTCCACTGAGAGGCTCTGTTTCTTGGACTGGAAAACCAGTTTCCTACTACCTGCATACCATAGACCGCACTATAGTAAGCACTGAAAGTTATCAGATGTCAGGACTGCTGTAATCAACAATGCTGTGACTAGAAAACAGAGAAATTAAACACTTAATGACAGCTGAATTCCTCACTGAAAAGTCTTGACAAAGCTTACATACTATGTTGATAACACTGCTCTACCAAATGTTGTAACATCTTAAACCTTTCACAATGTAGAAGTAATGTGTAAGTTCCAGAATAGATTGCACTTCATTATGCACGTTTCTTTGTTTTTTAGCTTGAAAACTATTTTGCAAGTCTCAAAAATCCTAAACTCAGGGTAAGTCATGTGTTTATAAACACATATGAGACATTTTCATTATACTTGTTTTCATTTATACATATTTATTAATACTTGTTATACATTATAAGTGTTCTGTATTAAAGAATAAAGTGTTTGTTTTTTTTCTACAAGGAGGAACAGGAGGCAGCTAGGCGACGTCAGCAGAAGGATACTAAGGACAATAAAAGCAATAGCACCACTCCCACAAAAACTAAAGAACTAAACAAGGTAGGACCTCAGAAGAACTGCTCTACTGTCTTTACAATCCCCCCCAGTCAACTTAACAAAGCAAACCTGCCCAGTGTAATAATATATAGACACATATATATCTGTGTGTGTGTGTCTTTGTCCATGTGCATAATAGCAGCAGGACTCCTGTGGGGAAGAGGAGCGTCCTAGCTTGGTGACAGTGGTCAAGCCCCCTGCCAAACCCAGAAGAACTCGACTCTTGTCCAAAGGTCGCAAGTTAAACAACAAGAAGCGTGGTCGACCTAAGAAAGCTACCCCAGCTGCAGAAAAGAAGAACAAGAAGAATCAAAGCGCATTGGATTTGCTTCACGCCAAGACCCTTTCTGCAGCACCTCCTCAGGGTCAGAGCGCGCACACACAGAGCATGCTATATGTTTTATTCATTGATGAATTAGCTTCTTCATATTTAAACTATGTAAAAAAATAGATTACTATACCCAGTTTCACCTGCCATGACCTACCTTTGTGTTGGTTGGTGTTTGGAGCCCATGTAGCTACTTTGACTAATACTAGTACTATTTTGTAGTACTGCTGCTAGGGTTCTTCTACTGGGGGTGTTAGTGTTATAAATAATATTAAGTACAAGGCTAACATTCTCATCAATAAAACGCTTGATAAACGGCTGAACGAAGATATTCAAGTGGACCTAGTAAATCCTGAAATGCTTCCCTAGTGTAATGTGAACAGTGTAAAATTTATAAAAGTCCTTGACTGTAACATAAGCTTGTTGTGCTTTCAGATGCATATCGGCCACCTCAGAGCCCCTTTTATCAGCTACCTCCCAAGGTCCAGCACTATCCTTCTAGTCAGCTGCTGCTGAGCCCGACTCCACCTGGCCTGCAACAACTGCTAGGTGAGCTGTTTTTCATCATACAAGGCTACGTACTATAATATACTATAATAATGTAGCTTTCTAGTGTTATATTAATATAATACTAGTTAATACTAGTTAAACATATCCTACAGATAACATCAAAGTTCAGTACCTCCAGTTCATGGCCTACATGAAGACTCCACAGTACCGCTCCAACCTGCAGCAGCTTTTAGAACAGGAGAAGGTAATTAGCAGGGTCATATCTCTTTTGCTATTATGACAATTTTCTATTCATGTGTTTTAGCACATTTTATCTCTTTATGATTGTTCTCTCTTGTTCTGGTGCAGCTTGTTTTATCTGTATTCTTGTTTTCATCTGTGTCTGCAGCAAAAGCACAGAGATCTGTCAGGGCAGGCAGAGCAGCTTCATTCTGTCTGTCAATCTCACAAGGACAAGATCAAAGGTCTCTTTCAGACCAAACTAGATGAGGTAGGAACTGCTACTTAATTGCCTCTTTATCGCAGATATAAAGATTAGATCAGCAGCATTTCTATCAATGTTTTTAGATTAACTTACAAAAATGCATGAACGTGTTTTCTTTTAATTTCATTTCCCTTCCCAGCATTAGGTATAGTCAGAAAAAGATTCATATCATCCTTAATAAAACAAATTTGTCTTTCTATGCCTAAGTAATATCAAATTATAGTGACCACACCTTAAAAACAATCTAAATCCTTGCATCAGTGTGACAATTTTAGCCACTTGAGGTCAGCAAAGACAGCACTTTCACTGTTACCTTGGTGTGTTGTGTGGTGCTCAGCTTGGAGTGAAAGCCCTTACTGTGGAGGACCTGCTGCAGGCCCAGAAGGAGATATCAGCTCACAACCGTCGGCTTAAAGACCAGACTAAGCAGCTTGAGCGAGATATGGCCTTGCTGAGAGACCACAGCCTGCTACTGGTGGGGACTCAGAACCTGTTACTGAAGTTTCTGCCTACACTTGCACCAATTACAGTGGTTATTTTTGTGTTGCTCTGTTTGTGGTTGGGTACCTATCAAAACCAACCAAATACGTACCTGTAGTAGATGGTAATAATAAGTCCAGTTAAACCTGGGGTGTTTTGCTTATTAGGAGCAAACGAAAAAGTAGTAAATATTTGTTGTTTTTCAGCTGAAATCTCGATGCGAGGAGCTGAAGCTGGATTGGGGCTCTTTGTGTCTGGAAAGTCTGTTAAAGGAGAAGCAGGCACTGCGCCGACAAATCTCTGAGAAACAGAAGCACTGCTTGGAGCTACAGGTACACAGTTCCTGGGTTCATTTGCCAGATCCACCTTTAAATGCGTGAATCTTTTTTCATGCTCCTCTGTTTCTGTTCTTCGCTTCATTGGCCCATTTAAGAAATTGAAGTAATTGCTGTAACAAACAAATTGCTGTCTTATACCTGTTATCCTAAGTAATAGCTCCCCCTCGTGCCTATTTGTAGATCAGCATTGTGGAACTTGAGAAAAGTCAAAGGCAACAGGAGCTTCTTCAGCTGAAATCCTACAGTCCCCGTGACAGTTCCCCATACAGGAAGAGTCTAGAGTCACGATGCTCCACAGACATGGACTCTGCTAAGCTTGGCCTGTCGACAGCTATAGCCCTCAATGGCGTCAGCCCAGAGCTTTCAATCAATGGCACCAGCTCACCGTGCTTTGACAGGGCCAACACCAAGGGGGAGCTTCGCTACCTGCCCATCTCTCCAGACCATGAGCTCACATCTGCCAACTCCGATGCTCGACAGAGGCAGCAAAGCTCGTCTCATGCTCTTCCTGACTACACACGCTTCTCCCCTGCCAAGATTGCTTTGCGAAGGCACCTCAACCAGGATCCAACTGCCTCTGCTCACTTGAGAGGCCCAGGGCTGACTACACACAGGTTGGCAGGCAATAAGCTTTTATTTTAATATATAATTGTAATTTATATTTAATAAAGAGCTTTCAGTTGTTAAGTTTCAGTTGTTAAGAAGACTTGGATTTACCTGTTTCTGCAAACAATACTTTTAGGGAATTGTGTGGTGTCAACTCTCCGCTTGGGGTAAAACAGAACTGCCCCTCTCCAAATGCATCTGATGCCCAGAATCCGTCTAAAGTATCCGAGAGGGTAAAAGTTCATCTTTCTTAGCTGATTCTGTTGCCTTTTGATCTCTCTATAAGCACATGGTAATCTACCGTGCTTTCTATTGAGAGTAAATGTCTCTTTTCTCTGTAACAGGGTGGTAAGGAGAGGAGCCCGTCTGTTCAGGGGGACAACAGCATTACAAGCCTTCCAATTAGCATCCCTCTGAGCACTGTCCACCCAAGCAAACTACCAGTTAGCATCCCATTAGCCAGTGTGGTTCTGCCTAGTCGCGCTGAAAGATTGGTGAGTACACACACACACACACACACACACACACACACACACACACACACACACACACACACACACACACACACACACACACACACACATACATATGCTGAATATTACTGGACAATTACCTTTTGTGCCCTGCTGAATATAGCACTCATAAAAACTGTGATATGGATAGACAAGATAGTTTAGTAGATAGTTTAATAGTTTTTTTTTTAGCCTGAATTAATGAAAATATTTTGCATTTAATAGGTCTCATTGTGGTATCTGCCTTGTTGTTTTTAATTTCAGAGAAGTACACCCAGTCCTGTCTCTCAGACAGGACAGACCAATGGTAATTACTACTCATTTAATATCACAAAATAAATTATAATCTTTCTCTACACTACATTATTGCACTATTTATTACATAGGTTTTATCCTGTTTATTCTATGTTTGGTCTTTCCTTAGGATATTCAAGCTCAGGGCTAATGAATGGAAATCTCCACTCTGAGGACCATAATGGGATGACTTCATCACCTTCGCCACACAACAACACTCCTCTGACAGGACCAATGGGCCGAGGAGCTTCCATTCAGAGTCCAACACTCAGCACTGGAGGGGTGCTCCAGTATGCTGATGGACCCCCGAGGATTCTTCCAGAAGTTGGACAAGAGCGGCAGGGAGGTGAATCTGATGCAGAGCCACAAGACAGCGAACTGCGGAGGAGGATATTCTTCTCTTCTTCTTCCTCTTCATCCTCGTCTTCCTCTTCATCAGGCAGTGGAGGCAGTGCGGCTGGAGTAACACGCCTCCACCATCATACTGGCAACTTAGTGAAGCAGGGATACCATGGTGTCCATGGAAACCACCACCAGTCCCCGGGCACGCCGAACACTCACACACCTACACATACATCATCATCAAATTCCTCTCATGGCCTTGGCTCTCAGGAGGGCCGCAAGCGGGGGAGAAGAAAACGCAGTTCTGCAGCAGGGGCTGTCACGGCCAGCGGATCCCCAAAGAGGAGGTCATTCCTCGGACTTGGCTCCAGCAACCACTCCTCAGGATCACCACTCAACATTAACTCTATGGTGAGTCACCAAAGGCATATTAAATCAGGCCAAGCTGCTTGAAATAAACTGATTTATAAAGTTCAAGTTTATAATAGATCATGATTCCAGTATTGGACTATCTTGATGTGTGAAGTGTGAGACCATATTGTGTTTTTGTTTTTTTTTGGCTGGGTTTAACTAGTGTTTGTCCGACAGGTCAACAACATCAACCAGCCTTTGGAGATTTCTGCCATCTCCTCCCCAGAACAGTCGAGTCGCAGCCCCTGTGGGCCTGACTTGGACCAACCGCCCATTTTGAAGAGGGAGTGCCCATTGGAGCTCAATGGGACGGGTCGTTACTCCTCTGCCCCCAGCTCTGATGATGACGACTCGGGATACCCAGCTGACAGTTCAAGTTCAAGGTAATAATGTTAGTTGATTGTAAGGACAAGAATGAATATAATGTACCTGTTCAGACACTCAGACATGTTGCAGCTTGTATTTGCTGGTAATACTTACAGCTTCAGTTTTTTAAAAATCTTTTTTCTGAGTCTAACAATGTTAATCACAGCATGTGTTTGGTCTTATCTACATGCTTGACAGCATTGTGGCATCTTCCACCATGAAGCAATTCATTTCTTGTACACATTTTATTACATATTTCTGTAAAACTATTATTTTATATTTTCTTTAGAATTGAACGAAAAATAGCCACCATATCACTGGAAAGCAGAGATGGACCCGGTAGACTTGGTGACACTGAAAGAGGTAAGAAAAATATAAAAAGATAGTTAAATTAGGTGCTTCATCTTACATTTCTTTCTAATGACTTAAATCTGTTCCTGTTCATCATCTAGGCAGAAAATCATGCAGCAGCAGTGGTAACAGCACAGGTAGTGAAGCCTCCTCTTCATCATCTTTGTCTTCTACCAGCAAATGGAAATCTACCTTTTCACCTATTTCTGACCCCAAGCAACCCAACTGCGACTTAAGACAGGGGGGGTCTCCATTTGGTATGGGTGGCTCCAGCAGGGGTACTGACTCAGATTCTGATCACAAACAGCAGCAAGTGAGGAAAGGCAGTGATGGGGAGTCATCTAACTACATGACCCCCAACCCTTTTCTTAGCCAAGACACAGGGACCCATGGTGGAGGCAGCAGTGGTGGTGGGGGGCAGGGAGGCAGTGGTTCCGACCAACGCCAGGCCCTCCAGAAGCAAAAGGCCCCTTGTGACTGGGAACTGAAGAGGAGCTGTGGCCTAACGAGTCAGAACCTCTTCATTTCCGCTGCTGCCAGCAGCGGAGGGGGGATTCTGAGTGGGAAGGTGGGCGGCAGTCCGGTAGCGGTTTCCTCAACAACGGGATCATCTGTAGGACAGTATCTGGGGTCTCAGTTTCCTCTCGGTGGGACCTCAGTCTTGCAGTCCTTGTTCGGGGCTCAGACAGGCAGCTCCACGGTGAGTGGAACCCCTCGGCTCGTGAACGGACACTCTGCCTTGGGGAGCTTTTCCAGTGCTGGGCTGGCAGGGGGAGCAGCTGGAGGTGAGCATCACTGATGACAAACTGATTGTGTAACGTTTTATGACAGTATTGTTGGGCAGTCAGTAGGGTCTTAGTCTGGGGGGCATCTTGAGGGAATGGGCCTGCTACCAGAACCAGGTGAGTGGAGGCTCAGTGCTGCTGTTGTCCTGATTGACAGTTTAGCTCTTTGTTCTGCCTTGCTTTGAAATGGGTTGGCTGCTACAGTGCTGCAGATGGACACACCCTCAGAAAATGTTTATTAATAGTAGACTGATTTTAAAACTTTCTGCTTGCTAATGAGATTTTATCTGACTGTTTGATTTTACATAGATTCATTTGCTCATTGTGTCATTTTCTGTGGGTGTTGGAGTTGAATGTCAAAGTCATTTCACTTGTAAACTAAAGTCAATCCAGAAATCAGTTTTGCTATGATGGAATCGTTTTAACTGTGGCAGTGATAATTGGACACACTGATTTGATTCAGTCTCTTAATAGTCACAGTGAACTGACTCTGTTAGCTTTCTGTGTGCTTTTCTAAAATTTGCTTGGCGCAATGCACAGTGTGGCTCAGTCCTGGCTTCTCTCTTTGTCCCCTACCTTCTTGCTTTTTTGCTATCATCTGCTTTCTCTACCCCTGTCTCCACCTCTCGCCCTCTCCCTTCCTCCATTCTCTGCTATGTGATTTGCAGGTATATTTCACCACGTGGTCCCCTCAGTGTCCTCCCATCAGTTTGGGACGGCGCTGCCCACCTCTGGAGGCCTCAGCTCTCTGCTCAGTCTCTCCTCCTCTTCTTCTACCTCCTCCCAAACCCAGCAGCACTCCACCTCCCAAGCAGTCTCCACACGCCTGGCTTCCGGGACCTCACCTCTCCCACTCTCCCAGCCTCAGCAAAGCCGCACGCAGTCAGTCCTGCATAGTCCGTCTCCTCCCACACTCTCCTTGCCTCCTCCACCACCACTGCACAGTGTGTCATCCTCGTCAGCGCCCATGCACTCAGACGCCCCACCATCATCCTCTCGATCAGACTCGCTCCACTCCTCTCGTCTGTCCCATTCCTCTCTCCACCACCAGAGATCACAGCCATCTCTCTCTCTTTCCATCTCCTCCTCCGCCTCCTCTGCTTCTGTCTCTGCTCCTGCCGCTGTTACTGCCTCCCTCTCTTCTTCCCTGTTGGCGTCCTCCTCGTCTCGTCCATTTGCAGTGCAGTACTCCCCTCGGCTGACGCCTCCACCGCCAGCCAGCAGTTCAGGTGGTGGCGGGAGCATGTGGAGGACTCAGGGCATGCATGGTACCTACACCACCTCCCAGCTCCCCAGTACCCGGCCTAGATAGGATTGGGGGGGGGGTGAGGGGAGCAGGGTGGGGAAGGGCAAAGGGCAAAGGGCAATCAGAGGGTGGAGAGAGGTAGAGCGACTGATAGGCAGTGTTTTTCCTGTGCTCCCACACAGTTGTTCTAATTAAATAAGGTAAGATATTTGTTGGCTTTAAGACTTAAAGTATATCATTCTGGTTAATAAGTTTAAACTGTGAAAGACATATTTCAGAACAAAAAGTATCTGGTGCAGCTTCATTAACTAATAATGTGTATGGATGAGAGAAAACAAAATGTACAAATAATACAATAAACAGCGACAATTAAAGATATAGGAAATGGTTCATGTCATTGCCTTCATCAAATTACACTAAACAAACAAATTTATAAATATATGAATGGATGCCAAAGAAATTTATACATTAACTCTTTGGAAGTTGTGTCTTAGTGGATGAAGATAAAGAATCTACACATTGTCTCAGGCATTTGATCCGTTCGTCAGAGAATGAAGTTTCCTTAATCTGCAATTGTTGCTGTCCATACATTGACTTTTATAGTGACCGGGTTCAAGTTATGTCTAATTGTGTGTTTGCCACGTCAGTTTATTAACACTGCAGTCTCCCCTTTTTTTTCTTTTCCCCTCCAGGTAATTGATGAAACTACCTCAAGAATAAATAAACTATGCAAATGTCCAGGTGTGGACCAAGGCACTCTCCTCACTCACTGGTGCTTCGAAATGTCTGCACTACCCAACCGCCTCCAAGACCGGCTTCTGTACTGGGATCACTGACACATGGAACACATGGACACATACACACGCACACACACTAACCACCACTATGTTCACCTTGAGCAGAATTCCTCTGTACTGGTCATGTTCATGTGTAGAGTGTTTTTGATTATTATGTTCTCTAGATAATTTTACAACTTGCAATCAGTAACTGGCTGCTTTCCAGCACTGAACGAACAGAATTATCACATCTGGTTTAACTTTTAGGTGCTCGCTATGATTGATTGTAATGTCTTTCTTTTCCCCTAACCTATATTATTGTTATCATGTAATAACCGGTTGAAGCACAGAGTCCATCTTTATGAGCCAAGACCCATCCGGTGTCATGTTCCCTTCAAAGTTTTCCTTCATTTTCCTTCATTCAATTGAATGTGAGCACACTTGAACACACAAATAGGCCAGTTCATTGAACTCTGCTCAGACATCATGCAGCTGCATCTCTCTGCATGCATGTTCTCCTAACTCTGTTTTCTCCCTTGAAATGAAATACAGTGTTGCAACATATTTGACTATGTAACAAGATGAGGAACGTAACATTTTGATTTTAATTTAATTTCACACTGGATACTAAGACAAGAGTTCCTAATGTAGCAGAATATGTCCCGTCTGATTAGATGACTTAAACTCTGGTAATGTTGATTATTTCCTGTATTTTTATATTGAAGAAAATGAAATTTATGATTTACCTGAATCAAAGTGGATAAGACATAGAACACTGTTATGGCTTCCTTTTTAATGCTCTTAACACTAATTTTCAAATTTACATAGTTTCTGTGACGTGAACAGATATTTTACATATCATTGAAAGGTATGTTGTTTACTCTGCGAGGAGCCTGTTGTGACAGTAATCAGGCACGTTTCACTTTTCCTCAAAATGAATGAAGAACATAGGCAGCGCAAGGGTGTTTGACTTTCAAACACAGATTCTGTTAAGTCTTGGAAAATATGGTGAATTAGCAACATTTCCAGAGGTACAGTCTGCTTAGCAGAACTGAGTGCACTGCAATTTTTTTAAAATGCCCAATGAAATATATACAATGAGATGGTGCTTTATGTAGATATTGATAGTTTGTAGCTGTATTGTTGTTAAATGAAGATGAATCCAGGTGTGAAAGTATTGAAGAACGTCCTGTATTTACCAAAACATATTCATCAGTCAATTGGGTGAATCACACTACTTTGTGGCCGACAGCGCAGACCTTTAACTCTTAAGCTAAACGTATCCATATTGTCTGCTGTCGTTAAATGCGGGTATAAATCGGTGCTTGTCTCAAAGGTGGAGTTATACTGCATTTGGTTAAAATGACAACACACGTACACACTCATGCATGCAAATCCTCACACACTGGGAAAACATAATTAACCATAACCACAACAAACTACTGGACTCCTTTTCATACCATTTTTTTGCTTTTTTAAATTGTTGTAATTTGGTTTTGTAAACAATGTTTGTACTGTGAATGTGAGTCATTCTTCAACTGTATAGTTGTGTATAATTTAGATTATTATATTTATGCTGTCAGTCTCTCCACATGCCTTGATATTTGTTTTTCTTTTTTTTTTTTATCCTGAAATGTTGATATTGTAGAATGCAATAGTGTGTGTACTTGACTCACAGTCTGAAAACAATGGTGCTATGTTGGACTGTGCCTGATCTTATTTATTCTGTAGTGAAAACATCAAAGCAAATTGAATACTTGGTGCTGTACACAGGGACTCATTTAATAAGCTGTTGTCTGGTTCTTTGAATGCCTAGTGTACAAGCGTAGACACCAACTTTAGATGAAACTACTTTGCAACAGCTGGCTCTGGATCTGAGTACACAGGTTTTAGAGGCCTGTGATTATGTTTCCTCATACATCATTTTCAATGTAGAGCAATGGGCTGCTTGGCTGTCAGTAAAAAACACACACTGTTTTGTACATAGCGTTTTCGTTTCCCTTGTATGTCCCTCCATCATAAACAGAATGCTATATAAAATATGTATCTATATACAGTCTACATAGAAGTACAAATATATAAAAATATATATCTATATATAAGTAAATAGGGTTTTTTGGTGCTGGCATTGTTACCCTTAAATTCAACCTGTTAAACAGGAGGCTTGAAGCCAAGGAAAGTGACGCATTGCCACCACTGGACCTTAGCAGATGGCGCCTAACACCATGGCGGCACCGTGGCACCTTGATCTTTGTGATATATATATACCCACCACAGAACTAGAAACTCAGACGCTGTTCACACAAAAAGGTGCTGTGGCTTGAACACAATATTCTCCAGCACTCAAAATGTTCTCGCATTTAATTCTTTGTCGTATTTGTTCAACCAACACAGACGCTGCAGACATGATGGTGCTTCTGTTTCCAAACATTGGTTATTTCGTGTCCATACACCGCCTTTTTGTCCACCAGTACACACACTGTATATGTGTGACAAACAGGCCCGTACCTTGTATAGTGAGCATACTGTGCGATTGCCAGGCATGCTGATGCCAAACACGGTGGTAGGTGTGTGTTTGCGTCGCGTGGCTGGGAGCGAGAGCAGCCAAGCTTATGTCTCTTCTCTGGTAGTGGTAATACCCTTCAACTCGGTTTGTGTGTATGTGCGTGTGTGTTTTATTTCTTTCTTCCACCTGCCGGTGCATATCTAAGGGAAGGTTACAGTAATAATCAAAGCTTTATAGTCAAACTCTTGTCCTGTGCGCTCCGTAAACATGAGTGTTCATGTGAAAGAACATCAGCTAGACCTTAATTAGACAATAGAGTCCGTTTGTTACCAGCACTGAGAGATCTTTTGTAATTATTGTTGATGCTGTTTTGATTTTCTTATTCTTGGTGTTTGATACAGTTGCAGTTAAATGTTAGGCTTTTAATTGTTGTCAGTTTTTAATACTACTAGTCAGACAGCATGGTGCTCTCCTTCACTTAAAACAAGGAAATTGCAGCTATTGATGCTAAAAGATCCTACTCTTCTCCTGTTGTGCTGCAGGGTTTTACGGTTTCATACTCCTCAACACGAGCTTGCCTGGTGGCTTTCTGGACAGTGTGCGCTGACCTCTGGACGTTTCTCCACAATGGAGGGGCTGTGGTGTATGTGCGAGTAAGAATAGTTTGCGGAAACTGCAAAGGTCACTTTTGTAGCTACCATAGGGGTCGAAGGGACGAGGTGCTGTTATCAAAGTCCTTTGGAGCATGAGCATGATTTGAATTTAAAGCTTCTATGCAGTTCTCCAGCAAGCATCATCCTGGTACATTGTTGATAATCTGTGAGAGCTTTGCACTCGAGGCTGTTTACTCTAAATCCTGCCAAAGGCCTTTACTCAGGAAATTCCCATACTGCTTGAAATGATGTAAATTTTCTTTCTTTAAACTACTGCATGTCACAACCATCTGGCATGATGAATCCCTCTCTTGCCTAACTCAGGACAACCCCTCAGCAAGCCTATTTCGAGGAACCATGAGTCCGCTGCCTTGTCATACCGCCTCAGATTCATTCTCGCTGTCACTTACACCCAGCCTCTGCAGGGAAATCCAGTTTCAATGCTTTGTGAGTCAGCCTGATCTTGACAAGCTGTGAAATGGCCACAAGTTTCAGCATCTTCCTTATTTCACAAATGCCTCTGTCTTGATTGGTGTCTCTGAGAGGGAGGTTCACTGTCCCCTTTGTTTGGGTGGCGATACTGTCAAAAAAGGGCAGACGTGGACTACAGTATGTGTACAGTGATTGCTGGTCGGTGAAGCCAGGGCAGGTTTGAGGTGCAATAACAGCAAACCTACTTTCCAAAAGGCCCTGGGTTTTCGTAGGAAAATTGTTACTGTTCGGTGTTGGTGCTTTTATCCTAAGATGTTATAATGAAACAAATGGAATTCATGTTTTTTTCCTGCATTTTATGGTTATTAATAAAAAAAGCTTTCATATAATATTTGAAATACGTTTGTTGTGTAGTGCCACTTGTCTTCTGTTCACATCACATGCAGTTATAACAACAACATCATGGCCCAGTGGACGCTTGATCACTTTGCTGCTGCACTTTGCGTTATAATTAAATGATCAAAGCTTCTTTATTTAAGTATGACTCTGACCTGCAGCTGATGTTGGTGTGCGTTTCCCAGACCATTGACTTATAAGAGTATGCTACAATTAGAGGATGCTGATAGGCTCCAAACACACCAACATGTCTGCCACATTATGAACATTGTTAAAACCTCAAGAACAGAGCAATGTTCTGTTCAATGAAGCGCTACACTGAATATAGATATGTTTTGAATAAAGATCTGAATGTGAATCCCTGCTTTGATTCCCACTGTGCTGCAATAAGCATCCGGATGCAGTGCCTGCCAACAAACACAATACAAATGGTGTGGAGTGGAGTAGATAACATGTTGCAGCTCTTAGAGACAGAGGGAGAATTCTTGTCATACCGCGCTGAAGACTTCATGCACAAGAATAGACCTTGGCTTTATCTCTTGGGATGCACTGCCAATAACAGCTCAGCCTTGACTGTCTGCAAAACAAAGCTGCAGCTGCGATGGGAGTAAAACTCTAAAAGCAATTAGACCTTGTGTCCATTCATCTGTTAATGCAATGGTTCTCACCGTCCAGCATCAATAGCAACAGACACGTTCCTATTAATTAGATGTTACTTCTTTTTCACCATAAGCTCTGTGCACCTACAGTACACAAAAGACAACTCAGAAGCATTGCAGTCATGTTGGGTCACTGTAGCTGCTTCAGTCAACCTTAATATCAAATTTTCCTGGTTTAGGGTTTGGATGATGGTGGTGGAGAGGATGATAAAGAATATTGTTCTGTACCCACCAAACAAATACTCGCCCACCTCCCCCTTCACCCATATGATGAAGGATGAGTCACCTGAACGTATCATCTAACCACCTCATTCCACTGAACTCTCTCTGTCTTTGCAGTGTGGTGTGAATGCACTGTGACCATGCTATATATGTGTGTGTGTGTGTGTGTGTGTGTGTGTGTGTGTGTGTGTGTGTGTGTGTGTGTGTGTGTGTGTGTGTGTGTGTGTGTGTATATATATATATATATATATATATATATATATATATATATATATATATATATATATATATATATATATATATATATATAGTATATACATATGTACTATATGTACATATGTATATACTATATGTACATATGTATATCCTCTCTGTGGCTGTCAACAGACTGCTCTGATCATAACATCCTGAGACCTCAGGAAAAAGCTTATCTGACCCTATTTATTGTCATAGAGCGTGATGAAATGCTTCTGGTTCAGCTGACCTGTGCAGAAGTGTATTTTTTTTATGTCAATATTAAAATTGAAATTCTAAAATTCAAAGACGAAAATGAGAAAAAAATGTTTTCACCCCGGGACCCCAGAATTCTTCTTCTATTCATATCTAATATTTATTACCTCACTGTGTCTATATATTGTCTAAGGAAGAATTTCACCAAGTCATTCTATGCTGCATATGCACTAAATCATAAAAGCATTTAAAATTTAATCTCACTGTTTTTTTTTAAGATTTTAATTGGAATCGTCCTGGTTGCTCTAATCCTCTATTCGTGCAACAGTTGCACCTTCATCAGCACATACTGACGCAACAGAACTGTGTTTTGTTTTTGAATCCTGCTCTTTTGGGGTGGGGGCAGCAAACATCTCCACAGCCTAAACCGTCAAGGACACGGTTTTCCTGCTGTGGCGGTCTGTGACAGTCAGTGAGAGGGAAAGGTGGGAGGATGTAACTCCCGTTGACCCCTTTAAAACAAGCCAGTGAGAAAGCTCTGACCACACAGGCGCGTTCAGACCGAGAGTTATTCTGACAATGAACGTCTTCCACTGCGGCGCGCTGATCCTGTGCTGGACTCCACTCTGCGTGGCCCTGCACGTCTCACACGGCCACCAGCTCATCCAGGACCCCACCCTGACAGGTCAGGCACTTCAAATCATCCATAATATTCATACTTTAAATGTCTGCATGTATTGCGCGAAATAATCCTGTCTTACTTGTTGCTTCAGAGACGGGAGGTGCTTTGGAGAATCAAAATGCACCACGCACCTCCTCAGCCTCCACAGGGTCCAGCCACACCCCTCTCCACCCTGCACCCTGCTTTGTGGACGACATGCTCGACTCCCTCCGCGAAGGTCTGGGGAGCGACAGCCAGCTCACTAACGGCAGTTTGCCTCCGTTTGGAATCTGTGCATCGACTGATCCTTTGTCCAGATCACTCTTGGTGGAACTCGCTCAGGAAACGAGCGGGAGCAATCGGCTGAAGTTTGCCCACCCCACTGAAGGTAACGCCTGCTCTCTGACCGCACACGTTTGTGTACGTTGTTGTTTCTGTGCACGTGTTTCTTCTCGTCCCTTCTGTCCCTTAGTTCTGGCGACGGAGGAAGGCAAGAGCGGCGTGATCAGGTTGACCTTTGAACCCCCGCGGCCTCCTCTGCCCGAGCTCCAACCCGTGCTGCTCTTAGCGTTTGAAAGTCCAGTGAAAGCAGGAACCCTGGACGTCACCTTTACGAGCCAGTGGCTGCAGCCTGACGCACAGGTAAAGGAAGACCGATCATGTCCGTGTTTGTGATGGTGATACTAAATCACACGTCTGCTCTCAGTCTGTGTGCTTTTCAGAAGAGACCCAGTACATACTACTGCCAGGAAATGCATCCCAGATCAACATCCAGCAGAAATGGACACTTTCTGCTGAGACACGGTCCCATCATATGAGTAGGAACCCACCAAGCGATGTTGTTGGCTTTTTGTGGGTTCTCCTCTCAGACTTCCTCTCATTGCAGAGCAAAGCCTCAAAGACATCCTGATTGGTGGAAACTCAGACAGTAACCCCAGCATGGCTTCACTTCTGCTTTATTTGGGGGAAAGGGGAACCAATACGAGGTTGTTTTAACTTTCGTGTTCCTGATTGAAAATTTACCAGACTGCTTTCACATTCAAACTAAGTGAGGCCCACTCTTCCTCAGAAACACACAGGTTTCAGACTCATCCCCGGCCTCCTCACAGACCTTCTCCTTCCTCTGCGAGCTGAAGCGCTTGCTGGGTGATCTCCTGCCTCAGAGCCAGCCCGCGTCCCCTGCGCTGCAGCTGGAAACCATACACTCGCAGCCTCCTGTGAAGATCAGCACATCCTCCAACGAGACCCTGCTGGCGGGCCTGATCAGCTCCACGGCCCTCACCGTCTTCTCTTACTCGGGCTGGCGCCCCGCGTTCCCACAGCTGCACCACGGGGAGTTGTCCCTGTCTGCTGCGCTGCTGGAGGAGCTGGCGCAGAGGCTGCAGCACACTGTGGCACAGATACAGACTCTAATACGGGAGGAGGACATAGATGACAGGGCCCCAGCGAGGCTGAGGAGGCTTAAAGAGCTCAGTGCATTTCCACAGCAGAAACCAGTACCAGGTGATGAGTCTCATTAATCAGTGCATCTCGACCTTCCACCAACAGTCAGAACCGTACGTTGCAACTGTCTGCGTCTTGTCATTTGCATTGACAGGAGAGAGGCAGTACCGGGCGTTTCTCATGGTGAAGGCGCTGCAGAGCGTGGCCCGCACGTACGAGCTGCAGAGAGCCCTGCGGGCCACCAGAGCCGACCCCAGCGGTCCGGGGGGCAGCTGCGGGCTCAGGAACCTCAGCGTGTCCCTCAGCATGCACTTCGCCAGTCCGACCACCGCCAACATCAAGAACTGTCAGGGCCACTGCACGCCCCCGTCGTCGCTGACCAACAATCACGCTCATCTGCTCTACGTCCACATCGAAAACGGGGGCGTGGGCGAGCGGGCGCTGTGCTGTGTGCCCGTGGCCTACGATGAGCTGCAGGTGGTGGAGATCAGCGATGGGGCTTACATGCACATTAAAAAAGACATGGTGGCCAAGGAGTGTGGATGCCGCTAAAGCTATTGTCCAATGTCAATTCATACACGTATTTTACTTTCCTTTTGTTAAAGGTCATTGATTGTAGCCTGTATTTTATGTATTACAGCACTATTACACTGGTAGAAAATGCTGATATTAATTCTCACTATGTATTTACTTACCCGTTAGAACTTAGATGCACAAAACACATCTTAGTAATAGTGTATTATTTTTTTTACATTGTTTGTCATGTAAATGTCCTGCCAGTTAGTTTGAATGGTAAACACAAAATCTGATTAAATTTCTTCAATGTTTTGAAATTATACTGATGCTTTATTTAGACTCTTTAAGCTATTGTGACTTTCAGGAGCTTCTTTATTCTTTAGCTTTGGGTTTCATAATTGTTCTATTGCTTATTGGCTTTTTTCTTCTTCTTATCACTCCAACTTCTTCAGATCCCCACCACCACGTTATACTGTCCCAGATGGAGATCTGGAGACAACACAAAGATAGAGACATACTTATTACATCAGCATGGTGTTATAATATAGTTTGGGGGTATTACATGCAGTTATTTGTCAGAAAAATGTATCTCTCTGAGGAATTAACCATAAACAAGTCAAACCTGAGTTATTGAGCCATCCTGCACACTTCTGATGAAACTCCTGATACCTGTCTCCTCAACAAAATACTCCAGAGCATCTAGACAACAAAGTGTGTATAATACCCAGAAAGATTGAACACTGATGTAGAAAATGACATTTTTCCATGCATGATGCATATTGCTGCAATAAAACCAAATTAGAATACGGCATTAGCTCATTATTCTCTGTCAGAACAGTCAAAACAGGACAGTCTGGTCTCTGTAGCTGAAGTGAATTAATACAATCACAGTACTCACCGTGCACTGTGTGCACACTGGAGCTCACGAGCAGCACGACCAGTGTCACCACTAAGCAGCGGTTCATACTAAATCCTTTCCATGGGTTTGGAACATCGCTCAAATCTTCAATGGACAGAATTCGGTCATAAGACACTGAGGAAAGACATCAATGAGTGAGATACATTTTGGCTTCAGGTGCTGCTGTAAAGTTCAGCTGCCTGTTTAGGCTGGAGTTTTTCTTACTTGTGTTTTCTGGCTTGTTGAGTCCTTTAGGTCGTGATTTACTGTTAGTCTGTAATTGCAAATGTCAGCCTAAGAGAGTTGCGTACAGACTTTTTCAGATGGTTTCACATATCTCTAACTAACATAGGTTCGCTTAAAATAGACACGTGCAGCCGGTTGAAAAAGTAATAAAGAAGCTCAGATTTTGATTAACTAAAAAAATGTAACATACTGTACCTTATATGACGCTTCAGTTTAGCTGCAACATGGGCTGAATGGTTAGAACATTCGTGTTAATGGCGGCTTTTAATCTGAAACCGGGTCATAAGCACCCTGCACTGTGCTCCCCTTTGCCCCTTGATTGACAGACACAGATGTCAGGAATCTGATATTTCTAGTGTGTACTGTTACTGTCAATTCTCAAGGTAGAGTTCAATGGTACATACAGGCGTTACCCCCTTTTAACACTGTTAAATAGGAAAAAACATTTTTGATTAATTTACCAGCAGCTCATTTACTTCATTTACAGCACAGCTTTGTCTACTAGGCCAAATTCTACATTAAAACCCTATACGTTTTACTTAAATATGTATTTGAAAACCTGAATGTCGATTTCCTGAGTTAATATTTTGCACAAAAATGTATGTCCAGTTAAATTTCCTGCAGAAAAGATTTTTGTTGAGGGTTTATGGTAAAACTATCTATTGCTCCATCAGTAATGCATACAGTATATTTGCAGAAAACAGTACATGAAGGATCCCTCAACTTTAAATGTTGAATCTTTGGTTAAAGAAGCTTGTTTTCTGGGACTAGTGAGATATATTATATTTGTGTGTGTATATATAAACACAGATTTGTATGTATGTATGTATGTATGTATGTATGTATGTATGTATGTATATTTATTAGTCGTTCAGATAGGACTGCCGTTAAATTAATCTAAAGAGTTTATTAAAAGCTCGTGACACATAGCTACGTGACTTAGCCACTTACAGTAGACAAAGTCGTCAAAACAGTGTCTCATAGCGGAAGTGACGTCAGAGCCCAACCCTTAACACGCAGCATATGTCCCGCCCATCGCTACCTGCAGCTCAGCCTGACACTGACGAGAGGAGAGGACGCAGCGAGTTGCAAGTGTGGACGCTGGCCGGATGGTTAAATCCAACCTACAGACGATTTTGAATAGTCATTGTTTTGTTAGAGAAAAAGAGAGAAACTTAACCGAGATGCCTGTTATCGAGAAATCCAGTAATAAACCCGAGAGTGAGAGGTATGTTGTTGTGATCGTTGTGACTTGTTGGGCTAATATAGGAAGCTAACGTCAAGCTACGTTTAAAAACCGCGGCCTAGCTACGAGGCAGTAGAAAATGCTGTCTCACGTTTTGTAACGACATAAACAATCTAGTTGACTTGTTTTAGTCGGTGGCAACTTTTCATTTTAATGTTTAATTCCATTTGACTTTATTAAACACAATTATCTAAACGTTCTTAAATTACGGCGACGTATTTTGATTGCGTAATACGGCTGTCTGAATCTGTTGTGGCCCATTAGCCGAGGTGATGCTAATGCTAACGCATAAGCTAACTCGTAAGCGCAGCAGTAATGCTTACAGCGTTAGGTAAAAGGTGCGACGCTCGCTAGCTAGCTCGCTTAATTAATAAATGTCAATTAATAAATTAATTCGATTAATTCGACTATTTTACTGGCGTAGTTGTTTTTCGTGACGCAGATAAGGGTGGACCCGCTTTTTTAGTCCGTATTTAGCGGCTTTGGCTCAGCCTTCCCGTCAGTGACGACGTCGGGGAATTAACGAGTTACATCAGCGGCGTCTTGACAGCTATGGCTTCACTGCGCTAACACAATAATTTTTTTAATTGTAGGAACGACCTGTCCCAATAACACCACAGTAGAATAATATTACGCATATGCTATACAAGGTATGATTGTATAACCATGCACAGTCAGCTTATTGCTAACGTAATTGCAGTCCTGGCTGAACAGATCGTTGGTGGTTTGTTTTTTTCCGTTTCGCCCACGGGCTCAGGTGTTGGACGGCTAAACGTCAAATAACCACCGGAACAGGGTTCGATGAGCCAGTTTTGTTGATAGCGATAGGAGCCAGTCGCGCTAGTTAATTAACGTTTAAAGCGGCCCTTTCCATCGGCCTCAATTTAACTCGGTGACACCTTAACTTGTGCGGGGCCTTGGACCGTCGGTGGACGGGGCTGTTTGGTTGTGGAGGACTCGTAGGAAATTTCCACTGCGCTGTGAAGGGGGAGGGGTTGTTGGCCAAGTTTAGTTTCGATCGTTTCAGACCACTCGTCTTTGGCATCTGTTTACAATAGAGTTGTATGTGTTTATATATAATACACTATTATTAGAGACACTGTAGAATTATGTTTCTAATAAAAGGCAATGCTTTATTCCTAAGACATCAGCAGGTGTATTTTTAAGACGATTCATTTCAGCTACTGAGCCTAATCTGCTCTTGACATGAGGCTGGTGCAACATGTCCGTCTGAAACGGCAACACTTTACCTGGACGATAGTTGTGTTATGAGGAGCGTAGTGGTCCTTGATGATATATTTATTCATCGTGAGGGAGCTCTTATGCAAGCTGAGTCTTTTCCAGAACAGAACTCTCGTCCTGTGTATTTTCAAGTGTAAGAGGAAGTTATGTGAAATGCAGATTAACATAATGCAATGATGGGAATTTTTAAGCCTGTGTTACACGGTGCCCACCCAAGTTTGACTTCTTTTCTCTCAGCTATGAGAATGATTATATTTCTTGTTTGATTTTCACACGCCCACTTCACATATAGCGGAGCAGTGACATTTACGTAAGAGAGTGTCTTGGTGTGGCTGTGGCAGCTGTGCTTCTGTAAATGGGTTTTGCTTCCAGCAAGAGTTCTAAGAACATTTGTACTTTTAACACTATACATATGCAGTCACTCCATTTCTGCGAGTGAAGGGGGGGTAATTCTATTTAAGAGTTTACGTGCCATGAATGTGGCAGACGTCACTCGATTTAAGTGGTGTTTGTTCCTAGCTGTTTTAAACTGGAGCAGTGTGGTTAGTGCAATGTTAAATGTGCTGTTTGCTGAAGTGGAGTTGGTTGATCTCTGAACTGCAACCAGTGCATCGTTGGTCGTGACACAAAAGCACTTTTTTTGTCCACTGGTTAAAATTTATTATTTTGACACATTTTTGAGAGGGAAGCTAAATTTTGTCTGAATTTGTATAATGACAATTTGACTAAACAAATTATATGAAGTCACAATCACGCAATTTAATTTAATGTCACTCGACTTTAGCAATGGTTTATCTTTTATTTCACAGATGAATTAGTTGTTAGCAGAAGGTTTAATGACTACGTCACTTACAAGGATTTCACACTTTGTACCTTCCAGCATTTCCAGTCCCAGGAGGTGCTCCCGCTGTTGCAGTAACCCGTGTCCGGGGCCTCTGTGGTGTTCCTGATGCCCCTCTCCCACCCCTGAAGATCCCAGGTGGGCGAGGGAATGACCAGCGGGATCACAATCTTTCAGCTAAGCTATTCTATTCTGTAAGTTAAACTGCTGACTTCTTTTCTTTTGCAAGTTTGTGATTAGGGACAGTCTGGAATGCACAAACCTCCTGTGGCACAACAACTGTTTGCACAGCAGTTATTTGAATATTGTGTCATGGCTCTAACAGCTCGTTGCTTGTTTTCATTATTACTATTCTAATTCTCTTTATGAAAACTCTAAATGTAAATATTCTGTAATTATAGCTTTTTTGACATTGTTTGACCTGAGAGTATATTTCTTGTCTCTATTCCCTGCTGTCAAGGATTCTCAGTTGCTGGTTCTTGAGGAGCCGCCTCCTGCTAATGGCAGAGTGCGCTTTCTGCTCTTTGAGCCCCGCTGCTCTGAATACAAACATTGTGTGTGGAGGGCGGCGCTGAAAGGGAGGAACCTTTATGTTGAAATTCCCCCTGGAACTTTGCCTGAGGGCAGCAAAGACAGGTTAGTAAAAAACATGTTTCACCATTACCATTGTGCAGCAGCGTTAATGGTACACTTCCTGTTAAACATTGGCACTTACCTGTTTGGTTTCTTTACAGTTTTGCTCTTCTCTTGGAACATGCTGAAGAGCAGCTGCAGGTTGATCACGTCTTCATCTGTTTTCACAAGAATCGTGACGATAGAGGTAAAGCCTTTACTGCTAAATATCAAAACTCTTGTTTTATTTACAAGCCCTTAATTAAATTTTTACCAAAAGTCTGAACAGGTTGGTCAATATTTAGGTGTTTGGGAAAAGCACTGTATTACCACAATGATGGTAAAGTTAAGGAAGGGTTTGTACTCGTATAAATAGAGGGAGACCTTCATTAAATGTGCCATGAAATATAGGATTACTATGAGAATACACAAGTATTGCTTCTGGGCTCCACAATTTTACAACTTTGTAAATATGACTAAATGTGTGTATTTTTCTTGTTTATTAAAACCCCCAATCCTTATTTGAATAGTTAGTGAGCTGTATTGGCGAGATCTTACACCTGTTCTCCTATTGTCTCCTCAGCGTCCCTGCTGCGTACGTTCAGTTTCCTGGGCTTTGAGATTGTGAGACCGGGTCATCCCCTTATTCCCTCCCGCCCCGATGCTTTCTTCATGGCTTACAGCATTGAGCGAGACTCCTCTGATGATGATTAAATGACGCAGAGCAGTTACAAATGTCCTTTTTATCCATCCTCAAATCTCTATAATTTCTTGGAAATTAATGCATTATCAAAGTTCAGTGTGTACGAAGTTTCCCATCAGAGGTTCCTTTGTGTTTGTTACCTTTACCTACCATGTGCTGTGTTTTAATTATATTTGCACTAGGGTAAGATGTTGATATACCGGGAATGTAAAGCAAGTGCCCACACATAACCTGGGCAGTGTTATCCACAGTTACTCTCCATGTGTAGTGCTGACTACCTATAAATCCCCTAATCCAGTCATCTTCACGTTGTAATATTTATAACATTGAATTGATTTGATCTTACTCATGTAAGTAGGTATGTTTTCATAGTAATGATCATTTGATTCTCCTGTTTATATAGATTTTTTTTTTTTTAAATGTGTGCATGAAATTCATTTTGTTTCCTTAATTCACTTGATAGAAATCTGCATGTTGTAACTGTACTGAATAAAAGTGCTTATCTGAGACATTGGGTGTTGCAGAGTCCTACACAGTAACTTGAAAAAGCTAAGGTTGTTGTAGAAACTGGGGCACAAAAGCTGTTTGGTAGTATCTAAGTAAAAGCATCAAAACTGAATATTGATGTTAAAAGTATTAATACTAAAGTGCATGAGCCCCTGGAATCTGTATTAGCCAGTCTGTATAAAAAAAATAAATGAATAATCAGGAAACTGCTGAAAAATGACTTAGTTCTGTAATTGATTAACAGTGAAGAGCACAAACTACAGTCAGGTCTTGTGATAATGTTTTGAATCCACGAAGTTAATTTCTAAATGGCTGATTATTCTGATCACAATTAGCATTAGCTGTAGAAAGTGCAGTAGCCGTTAATTTACATGAAGGGAGTATTTGAATCAGAGGAGCTGTTTCTGTTAGACATTTTCGTGTAGTGACTGTAAATGTCCCGTTTACACATTGAGCCATAGCTGACTGGTCACACTCACGATTGTCTCAGGGTCTGTAAATGACAGGTACTGTAGACACATGAAGTCCTCCCAACCCAGAGCAGACTGATCCTGGATCAGCCCTTTCTCTGCCAGCTTCATCACCAACAGAGCTCGTTTGATTGTCAGCCAGTTGTGCACAGTTGTGGTCGTGTAGCCTCTGAGGTTGAAGAGTGATACGTGAGGGCCCCAGAGCAACACCTGAAGCATAGCCACCATGTCTGCCAGCTGGGGCCCAGGGTTCTCGCCCTGGAACAGTGACAGCAGGTAAACAAGTCCCCTACGGTACACGGACTTAGACAGAGATCCACCCTGTCTGTGCAGGCAGAACTGAATCAAGGCCACAATTTGTGATTGGACAGAGGGAAGGAAGTGAGGTCCAGAATGAGGCGTTAACACCACTCGCGGGGAGCCGTGCGTCCTCCATAACATCTGGATCGGCCCTTTGCTCTCCGTCTTTTCCCACTCCATCCCATCCTTCGCGTCACTCACGCTGGCACGTTGTCGCATCTTGCTCCGTCCCTCGTCCCGCTCCCCGCTGGGCCACACTAGGAGGATGTCCCGGGGTCTGAGCTCAGCTGCAGCGGCGCTGACGTTGGACAGATGTTGTAAGCCTGCTAGTATCTGCACCAACAGAACACACACCTGCCTGTCGTAACCCAGACACTCTGAGCTCTGCAGAGAGCTGCAGCCGTTAATAAAGTCCTCCAGGGTGACGTGTGGAAGGTCTCTCTCCACGCTCACCGAGTGGCCCTGCAGCAGGAAGGCCTGAGCTGAGGGCAGACTGGTGTCAGTCAGGTGGATGGGGGGCTCAGTGCTGCCTCTGTGTGGTGGGTTAAGGGATGTGCAGCTCAAAAACTCTTTCCTCGGGTTGTTGCTGGGTTGGAAATCAGCAATAACGTCTTGCACATTAACATGTGACGATCGGTGCTTGTTATGAGCTGAGGGAGGTCCATCCGTCTGTTTGTGTACCTGCACACAGCAAACATAAAACCATGTAATAACTGAGGACACTCAAAGAACATGAAGACACTCCTGTTGTGCACCTGATGACAGTTTAGAGGAACCACAGTTCAGTGTGACAGCTGCCAGCGCGACAAAGATCATCTTTGTCGTTGGTTCTCATGTGCGTGTTGCAAGACTTTATTTAGAGCGAGCTCAGTAAAGCATTGGGCAACCGTGCATGGACGCAGGCTGTACCTTCAAACCCAGAACCCTCCCTGGGAACCTGGGGCTCTGCAGCCTGTAGTAAACGCCGCCTCCCATCTGCTTGGGCTCGCCCCCCTCACACAACAGGAAATCCTGAGGCCGGTATGAGCCGACATCCTTCTCCGAGGCCTCTCCTCGGAGCAAGACCTCAGCCTCCGCGCTCTGCACCGTGCTCCTCAGAAACAGCAGGTGGCGGTGCTGGATCCCCTGCGAGACCGCTCTCTGGTCGTCGATAGCGCGGAAGAGGCACGGCAGGTGTTCATCCGGCGTGTCGAAGGACAGCTGGGAGAAGGGCAGCGGCCGAGAGCTGCTCGGGGCCGCGTCCACGTCGGCCGTGGGCGCCAGCATGTACAGCGGGTTGTCAAAGTCCAGGGGGTGGGTTTGCAGGGGAGACGGGGGAGGCAGGGGGGAGAGTGGAGGTGCGGCGGTGCCGGGGAGCGAGAGGGTGCGAGCCAGCTGTTTCCTGGGGACGGGCGGCGGGGTGCCATCGGAGAAAAACCTCTCCAGGTGCTGGAAACGATCTGAGAGACAGAGAGAGATGGGTTCAGGTTGTGCAGCACGCTCCGGCGCCGTTACACTGAGAGCAGGTGAACGCTTCACACGCTCGCTTCCTCTCAGAGGGCGACGCGAGAAGACGGGACCCAGCTCAGCCTCTGCGCACCCACCGTAGCGCTGGTGGATGGGGCACCGGTCCGCGTGGCAGTCGGTGGGCTCAGAGAAGACCTCGTTTGGGGTGTAGGTTTGATGCTGGAGTCCGACCTGGCTGAGCAGGAGGCAGTCAGCGTCCACGCTGCAGGGACTCAGCGAGTTACTCCTGTTGACAACAAGGGCACAAAACGACAAAAGGCGCCATCCTTTCAGTGGAGCACGTGCACAGTGCATGAAAATCTGATTGAATGTCTGCATGAAGCATGAAGGCTGCTGCTGCTGCCGGTCCTACCTGTGCTTCTTGACGGGCAGCGCTGGCGGCTGCGCCTCCGCCGCGCTGCGGGAGCCGGACGCCATCAGGAACCTCCAACCTGCTGCTCCGTCTCTGAGCAGCGACTCTGAGGCTGACAGGTGGTTGAGTCGCCGTCTCACTGGTCCACTTCCCTTCCGCCTCAGTCACTCCCTCTGCGACCCGCTCCACGCATCGTTCTCTCTCCCCTCCCCTGAGTGCTGTCGCATGCTTTACGGTGCTTTATCTGCTGCTCACATCACTTAGTCTGAGCTTGAGGTTGGCACCGGAAAAGTAGCGTCTGTTCTCAGGGTGAAGCTGCTCTCTGAGCAAACCTCAACGGAACAGGGAAGAGCAGCTCGAGCAGATCCCTCTCTGTGTGCTGGCTGTCGGCCGCCTTTCGCTCTGTCACAGTTGATCTACATTCGCCTCGGCGTGAACTTTCCTCCTCTGGATGATGCAGTTTGAGCCCACAGATGTGCAATATGTCTGTCTAAAGGAAGCAAACGCGCACACACACACACACACACACACACACACACACACACACACACACACACACACACACACACACACACACACACACACACACACACACACACACACACACACACACACACACACACACATAAATCAGAGCAGCGCTACTGTGGTCATCACTGCACAACTACAGCAACTACAACAACCATATGTAAGAGCTTCTAAAGCAAATGACTGTAGTTGTGCTGTAACCATGGCAACACAATGGCAACAAAGGAAGCATCCTAACCATACTATAACCTAACTACTTTTGCGCCTCAAACAGCTCACGGCACAGGAGCCGGGAGCATTCTGCTGTGATGTGCATCTGTAGGTGGAGTGGGGCCTCGAAGCGCTACCATCCCAGAATGACTCACACGTCGTGTCTGCTCAAAGGGACGCGTCTCAGTTACGTTTGTGGTCAGCTCTGTTTCATTTTTACCACGACGCTCCCGGTTCCTCGGAACATCGGCATGACGCTGTGACGGCGCCGGAGGAATATCAGACGCGTGTTTGGCTTCACAGCGTTTCACGGGGTCAAAGCAACAAGATCCGGTTCTTCTGAAATCTCACTTCCACCTGAGAACAGAAAACAGAGAAGAATGAACACCGATCACCTGCTCCACACGCAGCGTGACAAACCCTCACAGCCCACAGACGACCAGAGCAAAAGTGAAGTAAAACTGCAGCCGAGTATCTCTTCTCAAATCATCATCAGAAACGGGTGTAACTGATACCACTCAGTTCAAGGCACTGCAATAAAGATAGTATTTATTAGGTGCAGAAAGCTACAATACGCTACAGTAAGTAAAGAAAAAGTCATTGATATATAGAATATCTGTGTCAGAACAGACACGGAGGCTAAACACAGACAAAGAAGCCATTAAATAAAAATGTTGTTTCACATCAGTAGCTCAAACAGTTAATTAATCAGAGAAGTTGAGAGAGGAAGTGGGTTTAACTGCTAACTTCAGAAACATGACCACGAAACCCCAGCAGGCAGAGAAACAGGGTAGAAAACACCTGTAGTGTTTTGACTCTGTCTCAGTACATTAGAACATGACGATGGGTCCAGCTTGTGTTGACAGGCTTTTCTTTCAATCCCATTTCTATCGTTGTTTTGGGGTCACTGAGGTTCAGTGCGGGAGCATTTGAGGGCAATCAGATAATCAAGCGGTGCGACTCGTCTCCGTTTTGAAGCCTTTTCAGCTGAGCTGTGCAAGTAAATTGAGTGCAAGCGGAAGAAAGCCTCATTTGCCTTCAACCACTCACATCATGCATATAAACAGACGAGAGGCTGAGCGGTCCCTCGCTCTTCACTTAGAGTGGAGCGCTCTGCGTCATAGTGGGACTAATCCAGTGCATGTCAGTGTGTGGGAGAGCGAGGACACACACCTTTATTGGGTGCCTCTCCAACAAATCCCCTTCATATGCTAAGGAGCACGGGAGCTGCTCAGGGATTCATCAGCACACGTTCAGCACGGTGCGCAAACCACAGGCCAACGGCACAGGATTCATGGGGGTGACATTTAACATTGTGAAAGCAGTGAAAGAATTCATTAACCTTAAACACACAGCTGATGTGAAGAATTGACCTCCCTGCTCCTCAGACGAGTCTGTTGCAAAGCAGCGCACAGCGGAATGCGACTCAAAGACACAACTCTAACACACGATCTGTTCAGGTTTTATTTCTGACACAGCTTCATCTTACACACACATTCAAACGGCCCCATTACTGCGTCTTCATTGGCGTGAGATGATGCGTTTCAGCATGGCCTCGTAGAAGCGGCGTCTGGGCTTCCCGTCCGTGTGTCTGGGTGCAGCTGAAGCAGGAGACCTCATTTCTGCCTTTATTAACATTCCTTTGGTGTGTGAGCCGGCGGAGTCTTTGGAGAGTCTCCCCCCGGCAGCAGGCGGGGGGGGGGCCTTCGCCCCCTGGTCTGTGCTGCAGCGGCGGAGGAGGGCTTCCTCGCCGGCCATGTGAGGCCTCCGGCTCAAGGCGACGAAGCCGTACGGGGTGGTGACTTTGGCCAGGTGCGGCAACGACAGGGCGGCTCTGCTGGCCGGGTCCAGGCCGTGATGGGCCTCGGCGCCGCGGCGTGGCTGGGGCTCCTTCAGAGGATGAGAGCGGCTGTGAGTCAACGGGTCGGAGGCGCTGCGCTCGGCTCTGCGCTCCGACAGAACCCGCGTGGAAGACGAAGATGAAAGCGGTCCCTCGGAACTTCCCGGATGTGAGCTCGATTCCGCCTCATCCCTGTCTTTCCCGCGGTCCAGCGCTCGCAGGCCGCCCTCCACAGACAGGCTCGGGATAGTGAACTGCGGGATGCTGTCAGGCGTCAGTATGTTTGGGAAAAGGCTCGCCTGGGAGTCTGATGCCGGAGAGGAGCGGAGGGAGGCTGCGCTGCCGGCGGCCCAGAGGAGAGCCCGCATGCCGGCGCCGCTGTGCCTGCGCGCCGCCGAAAAGTCATCTGGAGCCCTGGTTCCGGCACAGATTCCCCCGACGCTGAACGTCCGTGTCACTGGGTTCTTATCCATGGCTGGGCGTCCTCCACTGAGGCGACAGCGAGCTTTTATGCAGGTTTTTCTCTGACAAACACATCAGCACATACGTAAATGTGACGGAAAGGAAGAGCCGGAAAGGAAGGACAAACAAGGAGTTGGTCAAATATGGAGGCCTCACAATAGGACCTCTTGATATGCTAAAGAGCAGAGCACCTCGCTGCCTCAGAGCTCCTGCACCAGGCGTGCGCTCAGGAGGCTGGCGTTGAGCCGAGACCCCTTCCTCCATAAGGAAACCAACCGTTAAGGGTTAAAGAGGTTCAGGGTTCTTCTACATGTCATTGTCCTGGAAGTATTTACTGTTACAACTGTGTTTTTGAATGTTTTTAAGATCTCTTGTGTACATATGAAGTTTTATAAGACGTAACTATGCGTAACTATAGTATAGTAAATGTCAATCAAAGAGCCTGTCGCTAAATGCAAAATGCAGACATTAGTAAAATACTAAAAACACATTTTATTTTGTTATTATTTTTTTTTCTGTGACTCGAGCCTGCGTGTCTACAGCAGGCGCCAGTAACATTTCAACGCTTTAGGCGTTATTTCCTCCGAAAAACGCGTGTTGTGGTCACGTGACCGGCCTCCTCGCCACGTTAATTGGCGGAGCTCGCTGATTGACGCGCGCTGATTGCGCCAGGTGCGTGCGCGCGCCCCGATTGGCTGCGCGGCAGCGAGCCCCAGGTACTTGTTACTCGCTGACCCGCGGAACTGTCAGCAGGCATCAGTTCGCCCTCTTCAGCAGCCTCCGACCCGCAGCACGATGAGTGAAGCCCGCAGAGACGCCGTGGAGCAGGAGCAGCCCGAACACATTGAGGTAAAGGCGCATTCTTTCGTCCTCGTCAAAATCAGCCCAGTTCGCTCGAGCAGCTCTGGACCGTTGGCCGCTTTGCGTGTCCGCCCGCAGGATGTAGCCGTGGGGAGACGCGGCGTGCTCGGCTCCGTGGTGAACGGTCTCCTGTGGCCTTTCAGCATCGTGGTACGTGGGCCCTGTAACGCAGACGCCAGTCGAACCCGCGGCGCCTCCGCGTGACCGCCTGCAACCTGTCTCTGTGTCCCACAGGCGCGCGCTTACCGCAGGTTCTGGCTGTTCTTGGGCTTCCGGCAGCCGCGGGAGAGGGCCCTCGTGAGCCCCGCGCGCCACAGCCTGACGGGCCGCAAGCGTCTGCACTGGTTGACCCGCGTGCTGCTGTCGCTCGTGCCCCGCTGGGTGCAGCGCTCTCTGGGCTACACGCGGTCCAGCAGCATCGGCCGCGCCCTCTCGCCAGGTTCAACGCCGCTGCGGCGTTTTCATTGACACGACATTGACGCGAGGTGAAGCCCAACTTGATCCTGAGTTTATGTATAATGATGTGCTCCCAACAGAAGTCAGGGTGTCTCCCACTAAACCCTGCGGCAAAGGCAGCAAGCGGAAGCAGGACGAGCTGGACGAGGATGAGGAGGAGGAAGGCCAGCAGACGTGGGTGGAGGCGCTCACTCAGGAGCTTGCTGATGATGTCGGTTCAGAGGAAGATCCGGACTACGAGGTTGGTGCCGGCCCGTTTAGCGTTGACTTGCACTAGCTTTTTGTTATAATCATCTTTTAAAATGGTTGTAACGCCTCATTGTAGCCCAGTACGGTGGAGACGGAGAGCGAGGAGTACCGCTCGCACAACGACACAGAGAGTGACCTGGAGGTTGAAGGCAAAGGCCCAGTGCTCATCAAAGACGTGAACACGGTGAGTGGCGTCATGGCTGCGTGTTTACAGCGTGTCGTTCGGAACCATGAACTAACGTAATCCGTTTGTTTATAGGATGTTGCTCCATCGACTCAAGCCCAGATGTCTTCCCCTGCTGTTTAATGTCATATTGACGCGTGTTTTTTGAATGTTTATATACTAATTCAATAAAATAATTTCCCCTGATGTTACTGTGTCCTCTCACTAGATGGCGGTGTGGGTTTTATTTTAAACAGCAATGCAAGTGATTGACAAGTCAGGCTTCAGTATTAATGCATTAGTGCATCTGCTTAGTGAGGTTTTAATGTTGCTCTTAATTTATGGGATGTGTCTCCGCCTGCAACATTGCAAAAACACCTCATATTCAGCTTTAATGCTGACCTTTTTTTTAAAACCCAGCTGCTACCTAACAACACTGAAACTATGGTCCTCTGGCATTTAATCTACCTGCTCAAGCCCTGGCCCATGTCTCCAAGTTCCTCTAATGAAAGTGGCTCCACTTTACTTAGTGTGGGAGATCTGTGGGCTTTAACAGTGGGACACTGGTTTAAAATGACCTGCCTCCTGCAGTACATGCTGCTTTTGTCCACCTTAACTGCTTGTGGGTGTAGGTGAAGGGCCTCTTGATGAAGTGACTAAAGTCCCTCTTGTCCAACAATCAGCACCCACCTTCCCACTCTGGCTTCTCGCTGACGATGGAGCAGAATAGATTGCTGTCAATGAGCGGATGTTCTGCTTTTGTCTCCACGTGTGGGCTTCATTACTGTTCTTTTGTGGTTTATCGAGTCATTCATGGGAACTGACAAACTGAAACTACCTTTGGGTTGAGCTGTTAATATGTACAAGGGTTGAAGGTGGAATTAACTTATTAGTCACGCACTTGATGATTAAGACAGGAAACACTCAAAAAGATGCAATTTGAATGTTCTGGGCTTTGACTCGGTCCTAGAATTATTATTTCAGTTGTTGGCTTTCTGGTGACTTCAGTTAATTCCTGAAAACACTTGACTCTGACCTTTGTGACTCCATTTCTCTCAGATGTTTTGCACCTCCTGATGCTCAGGTGCAAAGGCAGCCGCCACCTTCCTGAAGCAGCGGCCGAGCTCATTGGTGAGAATTAAACGCTTGATGTTTCTGTGTGTGTGTGTGTGGGGGGGGGCAGCAGTGAGCGCTGGATACTGAACAGCAGCTGAAGGTCTCTGGGGGGCTCCCGTGTCTGAGCGTTTGAAGGGTAGGCTGCTGGGTGGAGGCAGTGATGGAGCATCGACCTCCATCTCCAGCTGGAGACTGCTTTTAAACCAGTTGCTCTGTCTTTGGCTTTCAACTGCAAGGTGAGAGCACGGCGTCTGGTAAAGGGGCTATAAATTCCAGGCTCGGTCCCAGGTGTGTTGCACAACAAAAGCAGCCTGGCTCCCGCTGCGAAGGTGGAGGTGGTCTTGTGGCTGCGTGCGGAGGGATTTGTGCAGGTGATTAGTTTGGGTGCACGCGGCGACGTTGCAGGCAGAAGGTGCTTTGGTCTTATGTCACAGGTTTATTTTCCCCATTGCCTTTTACCTGATCCACGTGAGCAGCTCCAGCTTTGATGCATAACAGATTGGTATAAACCCTCTCTCTCTCTCACACACACACACACACACACACACACACACACACACACTGCAGAGCTTCAACAAGGGCTTGCGGTGGCTTATTGTCACCTTGAATGAATAGCAGCAGGTGCGGGCAGCTCCCCAGACCCCCAGTCTGACCTGCAGGCTATTATCTGCTGCATTACAATGTGACTCTGTAATGTCAGCCAATAAAAGCACTTCAAAGTCTCTCCTGCCTTTTTACCCTTTTTTTTTTCTTTTTTGCCGTAACCTCCATTACTGTTGTTTCAGCATGCTTTGCTCCATCTTGGTCCTAATGACCAGCTGTCCCCGAGCATCCATCATCTTCAGACAAGTAGAGCGGAGGAAAATGAAGCAGACAGATGCAGACCTCAGTTAGTCCCACGCTTTGATGCAGCGCACTCCAAAAGTTTGTGAGTGAAGTAGAACTGTGGAGAGGTCACGTCGGTGTCATCTGTGTTGATCTCGGCACCGTTGAGCTGTCGCCTCAGGACGCTGTCTCTCAAAATCAAGTCAGGCTGTAACAAGTCAGAATTGATGTGGCAGCGTTTTTCATTTCATTAATGTGGCTTTTATCCCTCAAATAATGTGACGTGATTATACCACGCCCTCAGCTATCACAGGCCAGTCCTTCAGATTCCCCCCAACTACAGGCCAGCACCCTCTCCGCTCGTCTGGATGAGTGCGTTTCATGTGTCGCCATGCTCCTTGATCGGTCCAGGAGGGTTTAAAGGCTCCGCTCGCTCTCAGTGTGACCGTTGTCGTCTGTCCAGGGGTCGGCGACACATCTGCTTCACAACCCGCAACCTGCGCACGGCCCGTAAAATGTGGGGAGTGACCCCATGCTGAGACCAGTAAGCAAAACCATTCACGCGTTCAGAATGGTCCATCAGCTCAGTGCTGCCCCCTGGAGGAGATGTTAGAAACGGCACAGACGCGCTGCCACGGAAACAACAGCACCTGTGGGAGGTATTTATATCTGTGATCAGTACGTGATCATTTTTCCCCCAGCTGCACTGACAGTCATCTTTGACTTTGTGAATTACCATGGCAACAACAACAACAAACGAGTCCCCTCACTTGGAAACTGCACTGTATTTTTATTGTTGTCAGTCTTCATTGTGTTTCATAGTCATTCACATTTTACGCTTGCTTAGCTTGTTTATACTATTACGTGCATGTCTTTTCTATTTGATTTTCACTTGTTTAGTTGTTCATAAAATATATGCACAGAAGTGTGCAAATCTAAATAGAAGTTTGGGTCCATTATCCCTTTGTCTAAGGCTATGCTGTTAGTTTTAGACAGAAAATGTCACTATGAAAAGAGTGTCGGTGTCTGGGCCATGCAAAATACAAATACACGTAGCTTTAGGGTTCTTAATGATACAAAAAATGTAAAGTAAAACATACCATAAAAAGCATATCCATAGTCCAGCAATTACATTAAAATAATAAAATGTCTCAATATCCTTAATGTTCTTAATGTTTGTATAGTATAATGCTGAAGTTATAACAATTGAAGATGTTCATCAAAAGTATTCATATTATAACAAGCCGTAAGAACTATGAATCTTAATATAGCCTGAGCTGACTGTGACGTTCTTCACAGTACTAGGGTTGGTAAAGTAACATTTCAAAGTCAAAGCTTGAAAAAGTCTTTAAACTTAAAAAAAAGTGTCAGCGTCTCAAAGCTGCGCTGACAGTAGATACAGTGTTTGAATAAAGACACCTTCACCTGACGTCATCTTCAACCTGAACTGAAGGTCTGAAGGCAGAGACACTTTTAGCTTCTAGGTTTTCATTTTCCTGCAGTCACCTTATCACCAGCTCATCGCTGGACTAATGATTGGAGTCATTACAGCACTCAGACTGGGCTCAGGTGTGTTTCGTTCAATACCTAAATGTACAAATTAGAATCGACGCTTTGGGGGAAAAGGTGCAATCAGAGCACGTTTGTTGGTAATGAAGGAACCTGTTATTTGTTGCCAGGCCGGTGCAGCGAGCCTCCGTCTTTGGCTGCATGCGGCGTGACTGGCACGGCTCGCTGAACACAGCACGTCCTGCCACTCAAGCCGACCGGTGGCTTTTCTGGGGTTTCAGCGAACACACACAGGGGATTTATATTCCTCAGGTGAGGAGGCGACGGCAGCTGCCTCCTCCAGTGCCCACCTGCTCACACACTGTGCAGGCGGAGGATGCGAGCTGCCTCTCGGTGCTGGATTGATGAGCCTGCGCTGCCCCTCCACAAACAAACTGTATTTATGAGCATGAGATACTGGACACTTACGTACTGCTGCTTATAATAAATGACGCCTAATTACTCAAGCTGTTCTCGCTCCTTGGTTTTCAGTTACTGATGCAGGACAGCGTGGTCATTTCCTTCTGTGCATATATATGTATTCATGCTAGTAGATATACTGTAGGTTTTATTGAGGACATATTCTAAAAAGGTTTATTCACAGACTTGTATCCATGTACAGCATTTGAATAAAGTCTCAGATCCACGTAGTTTGGGAAAGAAGTCATTTTCGGAAGCTGACGTGAAAAACAATCTGTCACGACTCTAATGCTGTAAAGAGCTTAAACGATATTCAGAGCCGAATCCCAGGAGTTCAAATCCTGTTTGTCTTGTTTCTGACCTCGGACGTTGAAAACAGTGACACTGTATCCGCGGCGGGTGCAGACGCCATCTGCTCCTTTGATGTGGTGTTTTTGGACTTTGATATTTAACCCAAACACTTCCCGCATATTTTAACCAGCAAAAAGGGTTTTTAGGCCACCGACAGCCCGAGACTCCCCCAAACCTCCACTCCTTCCAGTTACCATCTGTCCAATCAGCCAGGCTTCGCTTCCTGTGTGGAGACATGAGCGGCGCCTGTATGGATCGTGTTGGGCACGATACAGGGCAGATGTAGAATGAGGTGGAGGGGGATTTCAGCTTTAGATGCTGAGGCCCACGCGCGGCCTCGGCTTCCTGGTCGCGTCACCTGACGCGTCTCGTGGACCTCGCACGTTTCCGTCTCGTTTCTCCCCGCGGCTCCGCGCGTCCGTGAGCTTTTTGGGAACGTGCCAGGCGCATTTGAGCGACGGCCGCGATAACATGCAGAGTGAATATTAAGCCTCCTCTTGCGGGGAGACCTCGCAGAAGCACACTCAGCCGGAGAGAGAGAGAAATCCTAAACCTGAATCTTTGATGTGCCCACTGGCACTAATGAGATTTGTCATCTTTTCAGACAGAATTACTGCAGTTCTTGCTCAGCGCGTGTCCACACACACTGTGAAGGTGCAGCTTGCTGGGAGCCGTCAGTGAGTTGGCGCGATGACATCCTATCAGTGATTCAGCCCATTTTCAAATATGAATTGTCCTCGTTGCTGCATGGCAAACAGTGAGACGGGACAAAAGACTTGGGTTCATGTGCGATCCGTGCAGAAAGCCACAGCCCCCACAGCGTGTGTGAGTGATCTATTGATCACGGTGCTGCATTACGTTTTCCGCAGACCTCCTCGGGCTCCTGCTGGCGCTGATGACATCTGTGATTGGTGAGCCGACAGGAAATTAAACCAGGGGGTCCTGCTGTAACATCACTTCAAAGTTCAGACAACTCCGAGGGCCTTAGGCCACTGAAAATCATATTTCCACACAAACACGCTGTTTTCTTGTGGCAAAGTTCTTTGAGAACTCTACTATCTGGAGACCCGGTGTTTATTAGGTTTTCATTCCAGCTCACCTTGGCTGTCTGACCACTGGTTATTGACCACAGCGAGTTTATACCTCTGATCCTTCAAAGGTTTTTTCAGTGGCGTGATTGATTCAGCTGTGAAGGTCTGTGGCTCATTTGGCCTTTGACCTCTTCACTGCCCGTTCACCCACGCTGCAAGTTCCCTTTTCAGCGTTCCGTATTTGAAAGTCGAAGGTTTTGCGGCGGAAAATGTGACGCGACAAGACGAAAAAACCTCCAGAGTGTGATTTTTCCCGTAGCGAGAGCGAAGCTTTGTAGCATTAACAGAACCTGGCAACAGTAGATGCGCCGCTTGGATCCGGCGTCTTACATAACTACAAAGGGAGCAGCCAGAGGCGTGCGAGCGGGGCTGATGAACCGCTGGGCAGGGAGCACTGCTCTGGTACCTGGTGGCCGCCGAGGCCGAGGCCATTTGTCAGGTCTAAAAATATGCCAGAGATGAGGCCGGCAGGAGTGCGATGGGACCCCGCTCGGTCGGAACTTTCTTTGTGTTGTTGTTCACTCCCTGAACTGAGATTAGTTTGTCGCGGCACCCTGCTGTGCTGCGCTCTATTGTGTCTTTAGTGATTGCGTAACCAATTTAAACGCGGGACCCCCTCCCCCGCCGCCTCTCCGTCCACTCCCCCATCGCTCGCTCTCGCTTGCTGACGTTTGTGACGATGTTTATGTGAACTGTGTGCTCTGCAGCGCCCAGCTTAACTCCACTGTCCACCCGTCCTAATCGGCTCTTGGCCCGAGCGCTAACGAGCTTAAAGCCGAGGGGAGCCGTGGTCAGCGGGAGGAACCGTCCGGTGTTTGACCACTGGTGCTGTAACATGAGTGGACTCCGGCACTTGAGTGTTTGTGAATATTTTTTCCTGCTGCTTATAAAAATATGCTAATTCTACGTGGGCCCGAGCCCAGCAAGAGGAAGCCATCTCTCCACTCTATTAAAGGCTTTGTAGAAATCCAATTTCTGAAATATACACTTACTGATAACATTTGGTCTCTCCACTGCAGCAAAGCCCAAACATGGAAAATGTCACCTTTTGTGTCCTGCTAATTGGTTTTCATTGTATCTGCTCTGGTTCACTTGCTCGTATCATCCACAGCGACTTGGATTTCTCTCGAGCTGTTAAAACCGGCTGGAAACCACAGCAAAGAGAAACATAACCGCAGCGCTTTCTAATCCACCCACTATCCGCAGCTATGCCTCGGTCTGCATACGATGTGGGAGGCTATTGTGTGAACTCTGATCTGATGCCATATTAAATACGGCAACACACACACACACACACTCACTCAACCACTTATCATACAACAAAGGTACCAGAGCTGTAATCAAAGTCTCAAATGAGGAGGGAGGGCAGAGATTTGAAATGAAATGCATATTTTTGCAAATGCTGTGTTTTACCGCCTGTAGATCTTCGTTCTGGTGGCAGATCTGCATTCAAATGCTTCCCAAACCAGCAGGAAGCGAACGGGGACAAAACCTAAATAACGTCTGGAGTTGTTGATCTTGATCATTTGCTTTGGGGGCAACATTTTTATTTTGGGACAGCACGCGTCTCAATAAGCCAAAATAGATGTGATGAAGCTGGATAGGACAGGAAGCGTTGCCTGCAGCTGTGTGGAGGCTCCATGTTAGTGTCTGACTCTTAATGTGCTTTTCCATGCCAGGCTTCGCTGCGCTCATTAATATACAAGGGACCAAGGATCAACTTGGCCCAGTTGTTGTGTCTTCGCCGGGCGCTCCAACAAACAGCTCAATACGGCTGCGACCAGGTTCCCTTCATGTCCTCTGACGCCTTTCTCCTCATGTTGGTGCACATTCAACTCGTGAGTTTCCATACTGATGCATCTGAAGCGTTCCGTGGTGGATCTCTCTATTTGTGTTGGCTTAGCCTCTCCTCCTGCTGACATTAAGCGCTTTAAAGTCTCTCAGTCTTTGGGTGTTTTGTAGTAAAGGTGGAAATGAGCTGTAGCGGAGCGGGGCCCAGTAATCCTGCCCTCTACGCTTTCCAGTCACATCCCCCTTATTTACTCCTGACAGCTTCAAATTGAAACTGTGATCACATTTTCCACACTGTTCCTCAGCAGCCCCCGACAGTGAAGTGAGCCTTTTCCCTTCTCGTCTCTCCGGCCTGATGTCTTCCTCGCCGTCCCGCTCTCTGCAGCTCAGGCCTGGCTTCAGGGATTCATCAAAAGCTGGCTCTGACATCGTTTTGTTTGCGGCGAGTCCCCCGGCCTCCCCCCTCTCCCCCCCTCCCTCTGTGGACTGGACAGTCCATTTGTTAAGATTGGAAAAAGACAGAGTGGACTTGAGATTGGATCAGGAGAACAGAGGAGAGGAGAGGTGGATTAATCACGGCCAGCGTGTTTCTCTGGGTGACACCTACAGACAGTTTTGTCATTACTGTCTGATAAAATGGGAACAGAGGCTCCTGCTTGGTCAGTAAATACGGGTTGTTTGTCTGAACTCGCTTCCACTGTGTTCAAAAGCGCTGTGAATACAGTGATGGAGATTTATCTGAAGTTTGCTCCCGGAAAAAAGCTCACTGAGATTTTGAAGACTTATGGTTTAATGTTTCTAAGCTGCACAGATTTTATCCTCACAGAGGTAGACTGTTGTAAGACTGACAGTTTAATAGGTTAAATTCATAGGCTGGAACAGATGGCTCTGTCTGAGAACGCACACAATCACCATCAGCATATAAACAACCGCTTCATCCAAAAATAACTCAAAAGGTGACCAGCGTCCTACTGTCGCTAGCTTTTCCTATTAAATACCACCTATAGCCTGTAGCCAGAGTGCACACTATACACAAGGTGGCTGTGACAGCCAGTCCCGGCTCCGTGCCCAGACTTATTCTGCCATGTGGGCAGCAGATCGAGGGCTTGGCTGGATTTCACGTTAGCCGCCCCAGTAGCACACGGTCCAGCAAACAGAGAGCAACGTGGGAACCGGAGCTGGAGCCCAAATAGAGTAAGAGCAAGCGTCCGTCCTGCAGAGATGCTCTGGCGTTGGCGTCTTTGAAAATGACCTTAAACGTGACCTGATGTCATGCTGGTACAGTGGATGACAGGACACAGCAGGTCAGGACTAGTTTATTTGGAGGTTGCTTCGAAAATTGCAGTTAACAGATTCAGTCCAAGATCAATGTCTGACTCAAATGGAACCTGGTCATGGTCATTTAAAGTATTGTAGTCAATACTTTGAAGAGATTATATGTTAGAGTCTTTGTAGAATGTAAAGCCCACAGACAAAACGAAGTCATCAGGTCTGCGGACGTAAAGTAGACTCCAGTGACACTTCTTTCAGTAATGGGTTTTAATTAAGACATCAGCTTCATACTGACTGGAAAGTATGTGGTCTTACATAAACTGTGTGGACACACAGTTTATGACCTTTGTGTTATTTTATTAGTCCATAAATATGGAATTCAGCAATATCTCACTAAACACATATAAAACAGAGGCTGATGAGAGAATAAAGAGTAAAGGTTCTAATAGTGTGTATCTGTCTACAGGGGTCTAGGGTTCGTTTTAATTCCTTAATGGCTCAGCAGGAGCAGATGGTTCAAATAACAACACAATGACGAGCTGCACTGGGATCAGCGCTGCCCCAACGTTTCAGCTCCTTAGCGCCGCGAAAAGCACCAAGGTTCCATTTAGCTAAATGTCAAGCTTGTTGCTTTAATGGTGGCACGGGGCCCTAATTGTGTAATTTATTCTCCGCAAACTGTGCATGACAGATAATGAGAAAGAAGCAATTAAAGAGGCCTGGCGGAGGCCGTGTTTGATTTTAAACCAATAACAGGCCTTTGTTGTTGAGAAACCCGCCGTCTGTGCCGGAACCTGAACGCCCCACGCCTCTGATTTAATATGACCTGTGATTTCATGTCGCGCGGGAATAAATGTCCACACAAGTGGGCGTGAACCAGTTTCCAGCGCAGATTAGGAATCCTGTTTGTTTACACTCGCCGCCTGGACGACACATTTAAAACCTAGCGCTCGGACTCGGACAGAGCGACGAGGACAAGGATGACGATGACCCCGAGCTGTCAGTCTGTCGCGGCGCTGCACAAATGCTTTTTGACGTGACAGAATGAAACAGGAGTGAAGTGCAGCGCGCTCGGGCTCTTCGTTCTGTGGCCTCGCTCGACCGAACGCCTCCTCCGTCTGCGTTGCGGCCGCTAACTTCCTTCCTGTCGGCCTCAGCTCCATCGAGGCACGAATCTGTGACTGATTCCCACCTGCACCTTCGTCTGCTGCCTCAGCTCATTCCAGCCTACAAGGTTTTGTGTAATGGACGATGCCAGCTGTTGTGTTTCATCCTTGAGCCGCACACACTTTGTTTAGCATATTTCATTTAGGTAAATCCGTTCTCTACAGTATGTGATGATAGATTTTCCCTCCAGCGCGCCTCCATGACGCCCCATCACATACATCCTCCTCCCTACAGGATGTAGAAGGAAGGAATAATTCAATACTGCACTATAAATAATCACTGGGATTTAATCAGATAACCTACAGTAGCAGGGACACGCTCATCCACTGGGTGTGGTTTATTCCTGACACGTCCTGATTACATCCACCTGCAACTTTATTATTGCCAGGCAACACTCAATTATTGGGATGTAATTGAGGGAGGCTGACTGTGGAGCGGAGCTCAACTCCCCTCCCCTCTGCCGGCGTTTATGCAGGAAGACGCTGCATTCGTCCGTCTGCTTCATCAGGGATGTGTCCTCGCATCCCCCCCCCCCCTCGCGCCCCCCGCGTCTCCCCCAGGGCGCCGCGGGTCCCTTCGCGCCCGCGTGTCCCTGACATTGGCGTGAAGCTGCTGGGGTTGATCATGTGACGCAGCCATGTGTGCAGACTCGAGGAGCTTTTCCACGTTCCCTTTCGGGAGGCGCTGACCCTCCGCGCTGAAGAACAGGCGCCGTCTCTCAAGTGAACTAAAACCTCCTCTGGGCCTGAGCTCAGTTTTTAGTTTCTAGTTAACATGTTTGTTTTTTTCAGCCCGTTTTGTGTTTACCGTTCATTTTCATGGCCAGTAGAGGTTAAGATGCATGCATCTATAGTTTAAGAGGAGCCTCACAGGATGCAAAAGCTGCACACATACTGTAAACATGCAGTGTTTCAGTCGCCTCCGTATTTATTTGAGCAAATATTGTCTCCTGTCGCATTCTAAAGGAGCTTCTTTCTGTGTCCGTGTGTCTTCAGTCTCCAGAGCTCCTCTAAGCCTCCTCCTTTCTTCCTGCTCAGAGTCCCCAGGGTGCTGCTTATAGCTCCCCTTTTGGTCTCCGCTGTCTTTATTTACCCGCTCATCTCTCCCTCCATCCCCACAGATCCGTCTTCAGCGAGGGAAAGCTGCCTCTGCTTCGCCTCCTTCTCCTCCCCTTGGACCCCATCACTGCGTCTCGTCCCGTCTCATCTCGAGGCCCACGCCTTCTCCTCATCGCTTTTGCTTCTAGTCCTGAGCTCTGATGAGTCACCGACCTTTGTCCAAGCCTGCAGGTGTGACACACACAATAATATGTCACGACTAAAAGCACAAACACATTAATCACGTAAGTTACCACAACATGTTCAGAAGAACACTTGCAACTGAAGCACACAAAACATAATAATAAACAAGTAAAAATGAAGACATGTTTAGAACCATATTTTTCTTGCACCACTGTATATAGTATTATACCTGTAGTGACTCCAGCAGCCTTAGCATGCTTGGGCTTGGTTTGTTTGTGTGTGTTTGTGTACATCTATTCTTGTGCTGTGGTGATGTCTCTGACTGCCCGAGTACGTCTGCTGAGTGAAGAACATGTGCCACCTCAGCCTGCCCCCCCCGCAGGGGGTCCAGAGCAGGGAGACGAGTGAGCAACCATTACTCACATTGTCACGGTTGCAGTAAGGATGTAACACTCTACCTACACACACACACACACACACACACACACACACACACACACACACACACACACACACACACACACACAGCCGCCGTCTCATAAGTGATTCAGCTGCAGTGGGCGCTCGGCTGTTTGACTGTCCCTTCAGAAGCGAAAGGTCGGCTGAGTGCAGAGCAGCACTGCAGGGCTGCAGGACGCACTAGCATGTTGGGTACGAGAAGTGGAGTAGGACCCAACCAAGGTGGTGCTGATACAATGTAAGATTCGAATCGATGAAGAGTCCTGAATAAAGATTTCCTGATAACAAGAAAAAGCATTTGATGAGTTATCTTGTAATTTGGATGAGACCATCTAAGACTGAAATCCTACTTTGAGAATTAGCGATTGCATTTAACTTAAATGTGTGACCAAGTATCAATGACAGATTCAAGATGAGGGAAGACGACACAGAGTGTGTCTATGAAGCTTACAATGAAAATGATCATACGTGCTACACCACACAGCATTACAACGCTTCCACTCTTTTCCTGCAACACTGACAGCGTAGCCTCTCTGAACGTTGGCTCAGCATTTTGTCAGGATGTACGGAGTAGGCGTGCGTCGCCTCCCACTGCTTCTCTTTGCCGTCCATTCACAGAAAGCTGCGCTGTTTAGTTTTGCTGTTGAACTAAATTTGGTTTCACCCATGAAAAACACTGAAAGTGGGATTTGAGCCTTTAGAATTGGTAGTTTTAAACTAAAAAACCACGAGTCAGATTTACAAAAGGGTTTTTAGGAAACAAAAGCCTTTTCATTTAGCTGATGGTGGAGGTGGAGCTGATGCACATGTGACTTGTTATTTACGTTGAACTGTTGATCCAAAGCGTAACTCAGCTCAGCCACATACCAGCACCAGGCTGTGATATTTTGCTAATATTGGATTTTAATCTAGTGGCTCTGATGTTGCCCATGGTTACAGTAGAGCAGATTTAGCTATGTTTAGCCCTCCCCGCGTTAACTACTGCTGTAGCTGCGGTACAGCACATGCACTGAGCATGCTAGGAGGACAGAAACCAGAAAAACTGCAGCAAAGCTCCTTATTCTGCAGCAACACAGGCTGAAAACATGAAAACCCAGATTGTACTGACTGACATCTAACATTACCAACTGGGATAATATATAAATATCCCTGATTACTGATTGGCTTGTTCTGTCAGAAGCCGTGTGATTGGCTGAGCTGCCCTGAGCTCCCACCCGGCTCATCTGAAATACTGTAAGTGAAAAACATAAATTCAAACTCTGAAACCAAGTGTTGTATGTTTGAAAAACACATTAAAACACAGATTTTTACTACTGAAACACTGACATTTTATTTTGAGTATGTGACTCATTATTAAAGCCTATTTTTAGTGGTGCAAATTAGATCTGATCCTCTGAAAGGACGGAAACTGATCTGTAATACAGAGAGAATACATTTGTTTTTAAAATATATGAAACCTATTTTTAAACGTGTGAGTCACATCTTTCAGTTTGGAAACCATATTTACAAACTCTCAAACCTTGACTTTTTATTTCCCAGTGGGTGTGCATCATAAAAAAAACAAACTGCTTAAAAAACCCAAGGCCACCAATGTGTTGTTTCTGTAAGAAGGTGAAAATTTTAGTACTATAACACTGGTGGATGTTCTTGGTGAATATTTACTAATGGCCTTCAGACAAGGTTACAGTGATAATGTAGTGTAGTAAAAACCCAGCGGAGCTCACAGTGTGTCATATGGCCTGGAGTGGTGAAGTCATTTAGTCATATTCTGCAGTTTCAAGTTTATTTTTATTTGGATTTCATTCCTTATAATACACGTGTTAAGACAGGCAGAATTTTTTTCGACTTTGCACTAAATGCAGCATACTGTATCTCATTTAAGCTCCACCCGTCCAGAATTGTATTTGATGACTGCGCGTGCATAAACGTACTGAATTGCTTCTCCCTCTCAGCACTTTAGATCCACCCGGACCCCAACTGTGATTTTGTGTAACTCAGCTTCTCACATCTGCACAGCGAAAGCAGGAGTAAGCAGTGCTTTCAATTTGACAAATGGCTGTGGCATCCGAGAGGTGACGCGCAGCCTGTTCAACCTGCAGTGTGCAGGTACCACCCACTCGACACTTCAGCGCTGCAGAAATCCTTAAAATATTCAGCCTGAAGGGTCCCTGGAACCTGGAGCGCACATCATTTCAGTGCTGCTCTCAGGTGATTATTCTAGTTCTGTGGTATTATTGTAAAGCTGCTACAGAGCTGTGCTGCGGCCAAGTGACATAATACATTCCACCTACAGTACAATAGAAGCTTTTACCATAACCCTCCAAAGGAATGACATTCATGAAGGTCACTGTCCTTCAGGCTATTGAAGTACAGCAACAGCCATTAGCAATGTTTAAAATTGGGTAGGAAGTGCCCAGGCTTATTTCCAAAAATGTAATTTTCACACTCTACAGCACAGAGAGTTGGAAATGAGGCATTCAGGGACCAAACATGCTCAGCCACTGTAGCACAGATAAAGCAAAGATCATTTCAAAACTACAAAGCAGACTTCACATGGCACAGCCTCCATTTTCACCTGGATATGACACCGCCGCTCAGCCTCCGGCTCCCATTTATGTTCTGTTAAAAAGCGCCAGTGAAATGTAAAAGATGCGCGAGGATGCCTGCACGAAGAGCGAAGAGTGTTCTTCTCTTTGTTGCCACCTTAGCCCATTAAAGATTTAAATGGGATTCGGAGCATTTTGGGTAAGAATGAATTGAGAGGCACAATCATTCAGTCAGCTTAAAATATGTCTATTCAAATCTCTGTAATATTCTTTCTGATGGACAAAACATCAGTAAACCGTGTAAACCATTTTCTGCGTGTACTCAAGGTTAGTGCGACTTTATACTAGAGAGAGAAACACCTGGATTCAATTGTATTACACCTAGAGCACTTGCATGAATGAATGGGTGACCTGATTAGAATGAATCTGCAAAGACGCAGGTGTAAATCTGGGACCATGTAAGAAAGTCGCTTGCATTTATGCCAAACCAGTCCCAATGCCAGTCTTGTTGTGGTCACAGGGCAGATGCTTTTCAATGCAGTCTCACAGCACATCTGTCTGTATGTCTCAAGGATTGGCCCCTCTCCATAGAGAAACAGATGAATAATCTTTGCAGAAGGTCGCCTACTGTGGTACATCAGCCGTATAAATATGTAATAAACAGCTCATCACAGGGAGAAAGCAGGACACGAGGAGCCATGATGTTCCTCAGTGATGTTTGCATCCTCCGTTGGAGACTCAACCAGCCAGAAACAAAGACAGAAACACCAACTCCAAGTCTGTGTGAGGGTTGCCTGTTGCCTATGAACCGGTGGAGGCAGATGGCCACCAACTCTAAGCCTGGCTCCACATCTTGTTGCCTAGTGCTTCATTAAGTGGGTCAACAAGTGATATTTGCTCCAGCAGTCAACACTTTTTTTTGCAATTAAATGGTTCTCTATAACTTCATATCAGCTTTCCGCTCTGATATGAAATTATAGAGAAAATTTCAGCTTCTGTAATATTGAATAATTTAATCCAACATATATTATTTATGGGTTGCATTTATTTATCATCTTGGCACACCAAGATTTCCATACTATTCAGCCTGTCCCTGCAGCACATTGTGAGTAAACCCAGCACCTGGAAGCTGAAGTGGGCTGAATCTTTAAGCAAGGAGCTCTTTTTCTGCTTTTGTCCCGTAGGACGTGAATGCAGCACAGAACAGCCCGAGTACGAGAGCGAGAGAGCGAGAGAGAGAGAGAGAGAGAGAGAGAGAGCGAGAGAGAGAGAGAGAGAGCGACAGAGAGAGAGAGAGAGAGAGAGAGAGAGGGAGAGAGAGAGAGAGAGAGAGAGAGAGAGAGAGAGCGACAGAGAGAGAGAGAGAGAGAGAGAGAGAGAGAGAGAGAGAGAGAGGGAGGGAGGCAACAGTGCAGATGAGCCCCAGTGAGCAGCGGCCGGGTCCTCTTTCAAACACACACACGCCGTCACACACACTGCGCTCTACATCCCCCACACACGAATGCCAGGACACTCTTACTCATGCAATCCAGTAACGAGAACAGCATCAGTCCGAGCCGCCTGCTGCCGCCGCCGCCGGCAGCCCTCTCCGCGCCGCTTCCACGAGACACAAAGCTGGGATCCCGCTGGGAGAGCAGCTCCTGATGCCTTTGTAGCGCAAAGCGGAGCCGGGCTCCTCGCTTGGGGATTCAACAGCAGCACAGAGAGGAGGAGACGGAGGGGAGGGAAGGTGGGTGCATGCAGCTCAGTCCAGCCGCCGCCGCCGCCGCCGCCGCTGGAGGTGGACGACATCAAGGCGAGTCTGAGGGGACGGAGGGGTAGCGTCTCTCTTCCGCACCGATCCGGGCGGCGTGGATGCGACCGGGGCACCTCCAGGCTGACAGATGTAGAGGCAGCGCGGGGCAACTTCTAGTCCTGGGTGAGACAACTTCCCCCGTGCATGTGTGTGCCTCTCGCTCCGCCTGCTGGGAGCCGGCTTCACCCGTCCTCTCTGCTGACTGGTTTGGTTCCAGCTCAGGCGCCTGTGCTTTTCTGTGTTCCAGTCCTCAAATAGTTTTAATGATAGTCGAGTGGAGAGGGGGAGGCAGCCTGTGATCGATGCTCTGTGCGTGTGACACATCTGAGCCTCACTGCGTTCGCCCTCTCCCAGCTCTGTTGTGGTGTCCAGCTCTGGAAATCGGCTGATTTTCCAGGGAATGGAACGCGGTTTCACTTTAACTGAACGTGTAAATTAAGTACTGCTTCAAACAGAGCGATGGGTCAGAGACGAGCAGGACTCGCTGGTTTCACACCCTCATTTCCAGATCTCGTGAACTGCGACTAACACGTCGGCGTTCGATTCATGGGGTTTGAGTCACACACGGCAGCGCAGAATGGCACAAACTGTGTAGTTTCTCACGGCCAGCACTTTTCTGCAGAACTGGTCAGATTAGCACATTGTGCATGTGCTTGTTGTGCTCCACCTGCAGGTGCTGAGCATCCAATCAGACAATGAAGCGGCTCACAAACCGAATGCGGACCTTGCTTTTGGGGACAGATGTGGCTCTGAAGAGAAAACCTCTCAGATCTCTCATTAACTTGAAACTTGTGTGTTGAACTTGAAGTGCTTGAGCAACACACAATAGCCTGAATGGCAAGGGCCGTCCTTTCATCGTATTTTCCCCTCACATTTTAAAGCAAAAGGATTAAATTATGCATATCCAATTGTCCCGTTCTTTTTTTAGAGCCACAGTCGTTGTGACTGTCTGAAAAGCCAGAGGAGAAAACCAGCTTTCAAGTGAACGCAATTATACATAATGGTGCCCGAGGTGGCACTTAGCCTCGCTATTTGACAGATTTATGTGTCAGTAATGAAATGTCTGCTAACAAGGTTACGTGGCCCTCAGAGTGCATTGTTAAATAAGCTCTCTTAGTCTTGTCCATTACTACCTCCACTTACCGACTCGTTTCCATGTTTTCCGTTGCACATAAAGCGGCGGAGCTGGACGGTGACGCCGCGTCATTGTTTTCTACTCTGGAGTGTTTGTGAGGACAGCAAAGCGGGGGTGATGAGGGCATCGCTGCTCACACGGCGAGGAGCGGGATGAGGGGCGGGGGAGGAGGGGGAGGAAGGACGGGGCCCCGAGTGGCCGTCAGACACCTGCAGGATGAGATGTGACGGCTACGGCGTCCGGCTGGAGCTGGAGCTGGAGCTGGAGCTGGAGCTTTAGCTTTAACGGCATCATGGATGCTGAGATCGGGCCGCGGTAGCGCAGACGCAGCATCTAGAACTAACGAGTGCGCGTTTATTCCCAGACATGAACGCGTGGTTCGGCCTTCGCTGCCTGGCTGACCTCGTTTCCTGAGAGCAGTGACTCCCGGTCTCGTCTGCACCACCAATACGTACGCTGGATTAGATTTCATGTTGTTTATCAATTACTGCTCTGAAAGTCAATATGGTCTAATAGGCTCTTTTACCGCTGCCCCAGAAAACAATCAACGATGTACGTGGACGGGTCCACAACTCAGAAATGAAGAAATGACTGCGGCTGAGCAGAAGCAAAGCTCCACGTAACGCAGTTTAGTGCAGTTGTGCCATTTATTACAATGACTCTAATGGATGTCTTCATTTTTTAAACAGGCTGAAAGTCAGAGCAATAAGTGGAGACGTCCCTTCCTGTAGATAATAGTTCTTTTCTGAGCGTTTGCTCATTTCGGCTGATGATGGCGCGTGTGACACGCTTCCCCGAGGACTCAGGACGAGTGGAGGCACAGAAAGGGAGCGATAGCGCAAGAAAAACTGCTTTTACTCGTTGGATGCTGCATATTTTATGTTTCCCAAGGTCTCCGGATGAAAGAGTGTGCGCTGAGATGGCCGTGGCGTTACATAAGGAGAGAGAGGCCACGCGACCGGCTTTGCTTACACTTTCAGGGGAGCTGAGACATGACACTAACGTTTCTACGAGCTTCTTCAGCCGGTGCTGGACTTTTAACGTGAACTTAACGTCGTCCACGTCAACCGGATCTCCCACAAACATAATTGTGAAGCTCCTTAATCCAGATGGACGACGCACAATTCGCTTCGAGCTGATATTTCACGCGGCGCGTCGCTGAGAAGGAGCGAAGGACATTTGAGGAGTTTATATACTTGTCAGTCTTGTATTTCTGGCCGGCGCCGGCAGCTCGGGGGCTGCGACCCGCCGGCCGTAAAACAATTTGCTCACGTATGGATCGACCGTCGCGACTGAGATTGGGCGAGAAAATTGAGTTTGAGGCTCCAGCCTGTGTTCGCAGCAGAGACATGCTATTGTTTTGTTCTGATGCATAATTTAAGGTGCCTATAGATCACAGTACATATGTGTAATGGCAATGGGTCAAACGTTATGGCAAAGATATCTGTATGTTGATTGGCTGGTGAGCACACAGCTGAGTTTGAGTCCACTACACTGACAAATGTCCGTTTACTTTAAAACTATTTCTACTAAAATGTATTATTTGCCACAGTTTATGATACGATGCACTTTAGTCTGTTTATAAATATATATTTATATTTCTTAGAACCTATATACATATACACATTGGACTAGCTCTAATGCTGCATTTGGAAACGCTGCTTTCGTGGGACGGCTCAGAATCCGATGTTCTAACGCTTCCAACGCGACTCTGTCCACAGTCTTCACACTGTTGCATCACCACCGCCGCTCTTCTGATGAATGGTGAACTACATACTTTGCCTATTATACCGCCGTGCATTTGAACCTGCGGCCCTGGGCCGAGTTCAGCAGGAGAACACGCACAGTTCAGTGCTCGCCAAAATACAAGCTGAAAGGGTTGAACTTTCTTTCCTTCAGCGCTGTGAAGCCTGACACTGAGGAGCAGCACATTATCTCTGTCAAAAGATGCCGTCTAGACTTCAGGCTGTTAAGGCAAATGTTTCCTCTCGCACATGAAACCTTATTTGCGTTATTACCACATTAGCAGCAGCTCAGAGAGCAGACGGGGCTGCTACAGTACACACATCTTTCATCGCTCCTCTCCATGGGCTCTGTACACAAGAAAGCTTTTTAATCCTCCATTATGTCATTACGAGCAAGTTCAGATTAACGCGTGGAGCGAGTGCGTTTGTTGTGAAGTCCATGGGGTGAATTGCAACATGCGCATTCACAGCTTTTTAATTTATTTTCCTGCATCAGCTGCCTCTGTGGTGTTTCCACTGAAACACAACAAAAGCATTTGGCTAGATTGAAATGCATAATTGAATCCGAGCGCCTGTAGCTGCACCTTCCTGCAGAAACGTTCTCTCCTAACTGACTTGTGAGGACGCGGTGATCAAAGGCAGCGTCCCCTCAGCACTGAACCCACTAATGAATCTACCTCTAATGAGAACTTTACTCTACGTGTTGTGGCCCAACGCACTTAACACTGTGCTCGGCTGCATTAATTAATCATCCTTCAAATGGCTCCTGCCGTCCACAACAGTTCGCAGTGTGTCCGACTCAGCTGAGCTCTCATGCGTTCAGCCGAGCGGCCGCAGGGTGATGATGTTGCGCTTATATCTAAATTAATAGACTCAGTTGTTGATACGACAATCGGAAACGTCTGTGCGTTTTATTTAGAGGCTCTTTCAAGCGTTATCTGATTCCCTCCTTCTTGCTTCGCTCATCGTCATTAAACGTCTTTGAACCCCCTGAACCTATTTTAAGTTTCCCATTGAAGTGTCGGTGCAAATAAACATCAAAGGTCAAGCAGCTGCATGTCAGCCTGTAACCTGCGTCGCTCCGTGGACCACACCAGGACCGGAACCAGTGGGACCAGTAGTGAGAGGACAGTGTCCAGTCTTCTGCCCGATTTCCTGAGTTGCGTCATTCTTTGGTATTTCATTTTTTTATTCTTTGTGTAATGTCACTGCAAAGAAAGTCTGAGTTCCATGCGGTTTGAATGCACCACAGTATGCTGGGTCCCATGTGAGCATCCGTTTATTTATGTGCATGTAAACATCACACATGTGCAGCTACAAGCGTTTTTTAACTCATCGCTAAAATACATACACACACACGCACACACACACACACACACACACACACACACACACACACACACACACACACACACACACACACACACACACACACACACACACACACACACACACACACACTTACCTGCCATGAACCAGCTGCTGCTCACTTCAGATAATCGTTGGGGAATTCGATCACCAGAGGGATTACGTCTTATTCTCCTTCTATTTACATCTTAATGACGAGTAGGTCGCTGCAAGGTCAGACGTGTCCTTTTGTACTGGCTGTGTTCATTAGTGTTTTTGAGCTCGTAGCCTGAAGACCATCTGCCAGCTGACAAAAAGCACCACAAATAACTTCATTACGGAGCTGTGTTGGTATTTTCCGATGACCTTTCAGATTGTGGAGAAACAGGAAAGTTTTGACCCAAGATGTCTCCAGAAATATAGTTCACGGTGGCGGGAGATAGTGATTAAAGTAAGACGCGATGCTGGTGATTACATGAACAACCAGCTACATAGAGTTTGTAAACAAGCAGTAAAGAACAGCTATTGGAGCGTATGTGATATACTGTAGTGCAGGCTGCTTTGCATTTGAGCGGGGCGTGTGGTGCAGAGTATCTGCAGGCGAAGGCTTATTTGCAGCTCTCCACTCCAGAAGCAGCACCGGTGGAAGGCTCTCCCTCGCTTTGTTTCCCCATCATTTGGACTAAAAAAATCTGCAGCTGCATGCGTCCGCGTGGAGCCGTGACAGATGGACGCCATGAGACTGTGCTTAACAGACTGTGCCCCCCCCCACCTTCCTCCTTGCATCGTCCTCTCTCCCTCTCGCTGTTGGGAAGGCGCAGTTTTGGTGCTTTTGCTCGTCTGAAGTGTTTGATCACGAGCACTCTTTGAACTGACGCACAGCTGTGGCCAGTTTCTCCTCTTTTGTCTGCTCGGCCTGTTTTTCCTATATGGAGGCGAGCCGCGCGCTGTTGCTGAGAGGTAAAGGGTTACGTTTGTCAGCGCAGATCACAGTCTGTGGATCCTGTGTGTCTATGAATATCTCTGCATGCCACCGTGCCCATGTATACGCGCATGGACATGCCTGGCTCTATTTAATGCCCTCCTGTCGCATTCCCTCACGTTGACAGGCGCGTTCCTTCTGGTCTGCGCTGTTTGCCGGACAAACTGGACAAACTGGACAAACTGGACACCGGGGAAAATGTTAGGCATGCATCATCGGATCCAGAAGAGACACTGTTGCGTGGAGCTGAGGCCGCACCCGTCTTCACAAGCCTGTCATTGGTTGAGAGATGAATTATTCATCTTCTTTCTTTTTTCCAGACAAACACTGATCACAGTATCGTGCCTGGATGCATGAGTATGACAGCGCAGCCTCTGTTTCAAAGCCCACCCGTCCCTCTGTCCCTTACAGCCGCCTTCCAAAGACTTTCCCATCTCGCCTCCCGCTGCACCGTCTCATCTCCGCCGCTTTCCATGGATGTCTTGACGACGCCGGCGCAGGAAAAGGCAGCGTCTGCATGTCAGAGTAAACAGCCTTAAAAGAGCCTGTGAATAATTCGTACGCCGGGATGTCGCCGCGGTTGCGTCTGTTTGCGCGGACAAGGCCTTCATTTATTTATCCCCCGACTGCGGAGCCATGCGCCGCGTGCCTCTAATTCCATCCCGCATGCTGTTTCATCGCCGTGCATCCGGTTCCTGTGCGGTGTCAGAAGGCATGCATGTTTAATGTGCAGGCAGGGCCCAATTACCCGGCGCCTATAGCCGAGGACTCCACATGAAATGCAGCGATGGCCCAGTGTGCAGCAGGCGTGGAGGGTGAGACCACGGCCCGGGACCCCCCCCCCCCCCCCCCCCCCCCGCTGACGCATCGTGGACATTTGTTGTTCGCTTTGGGTGAATTTCCCCCTGAACGGTCATTGGAGGTCCGTGCCTCGGCTCCTCCGCTGCTTCAGAGGCTGAGGATTTGAGATGACTCTGTCAGGAGCAGGGGGAGCGTGAACACCCCTCCTTCCTCTTCCTCTTCATCCTTCTTTCCTTCTCCTCCTCCCGAGGCCTTTAGGGAGAGCAGCTGAGTCACTCTCTCCTCCCTCTCTTCCCCCTCATTCTCCTCCTTCCTCCCCTCGCTCCTGTTTCCTCTCCACTCCTCCATCGCAGGAGACCACAACTCGTGCTGAGCTGCAAAAACCACTGCCCGTCCCCTGCGTTTGTCCCCCTGCACATCTAACCTGTTCGCCTGTTTGTGATTTTTCCGGGGATGCGTGGACCCTATTAGGTGACGCTGTGAGTCGCAGCAGTGACTAGCAGCGGCAGATGCAACACACTCGGTGACGGAGTCTCTGTGGAGTTATTTACGCCAGAGCGATAACAGACACGACTGTCAAGCGAGCGCGCAGCGACACACGCGCACGCGCTCCTCCCTCCTTCCTTAGCTCTGTCAGGACGCATCATCCCTCATCACCTTCCCCCGAATCATTCCCCATCTCTGCCTGATGTTTCCGTCTTGTCATTTAATGAAAACCTCCGTTCTACTTTTGCTTCTGCTTCTAATCTTTTCAGCTTCCTCACATCCCTCCTCGGCCTTTTTTCACATTTTGTTGACAGCTTTGCTTTCTTTCCACATGCTCATTTCCCTCCACCTCCTCCTCTCCTCCACCGGTTGACTTCTTGCCTTCTACTAACGACTAGCTCCGTGTTACATTATATACGGCACCCCTGCCTCATCTAGTTCCCATTGTATGAACGCCTTCGTGTCACCGAGGCGGCTCAAAAGGGAGAATGAACACATCTGTGATTAGGCAAATGAACTAATATCTCCCAGGATTTTGTGCAGTCGTTCCTGTCCATGCTGAGACCTGTGTTGAAGATTAATCAACAATTAAATGTGTAGTGAGACTCTTTCCGTCTCTCAGTGCTGCGAGCGTACATTCAGCACCAGGGCTGTAGCTTGAGATCCTATAATTGCCTGCGAAACCTTCCTGTAATTAACACTGTTGGATAATTAGACCAGAATGCCAGAGCTCACTCCTCTTATTAGGAAAGAAAAGGGGCAAGTGCTGTATAATGTGTGGTAGATCGTCTATTACTGTACAACCTCTTATTTCCGTATAGGTTGTGCTGTTTGAAGAAAGGAGATTTTTCACAGTGTGGTTTCCATTCGTCAGAGACTTTTTCCCGGCCGTCAGAGGTTTTGCTGTCTTGGCCACGGCCAGATTAAAGCTGACTGGAGGAGAGAGAGCGGGAGGGAGGGCGAGGGAGGATGCGGACTGGGCCGTGTGGCCGCTCCCAGCGGCACCGGATTAGAGGATGGGACGGTGAAGTAGGCCATCCAAACACAGGGATACGGACAGGAGACCATAACATGGACGCGGCTGGACGGCGTAGCACATTTCATCAGCGTGTCATTATGATGTAATCCCAAGCCAGCCACTACGCTGGCAGCAGTGTGTCACACAGGGACACACTTGTGGATATTGTTCTTTTCCTGCCTTGATTAGGAATCACACGACTTTGATCTCAAATGTGGCCTATTTTTACCAGAAATCGCGTCTCGGCGCAAGATTGTTTTCCTCCTGACGGATATGTGATTAGAAACGAAGCAGACTATTCTGATGTTTTGTCTGCAAGACACAGCAGATAAGATTGGATGCTACTTTGTTGTGTTCAGCATAAAATGAAAGGAAGGTATAGAGAGATTTTGTTATTAGATGCCGCGGTGCCGGGGGCAAATAGCTTTTAAAGTGTGAACGGTTCAGCAGAACTGGCCTAGTTTATGTAGATGAGTTATGGTTATTTAAGTGTACTGATTGTACCCACGACCCAAAAAGCAAAGGTGACTCAGAGAAAGGGGAAAAGGTTAAAAGGAAGCTGCAATAAACCCAAATCCCGAACACTTCCTTTAAAGCAGATGTTGCTTTTGAGCACCTGCGATGGGGATGATGATGATGACTCTCTGAGACTGCGGGATGAGAGTCAACGAGCCGGACTCCGTGCGCTGCCGTGATCCGTGACAGCAGCGCCGAGCTGCGATTCCTTCCCGTTCAGTGGGGATCACGAGGCCGTGCAGCTTCGTTCACAGTCAGTGGAGACAGATGGAAATGAGCGGGGCGAAGACGAGGTCAGGAGCGGCAGCCGGCGTCGCGTTACCGCGGCCGGCGCATGAGCAGCGGGCTCACGTTTCCATCAAAGGCTGTGGTGCTTTACGTTAAATGACTTCAGTTCAGTCTGAACGCTGCAAAAGCACAAGGAACAAGCAGCTGAAAAGACAGTGAACTGAGTGAACTGTGGAGGTATTGCAGCCCCCCCCCCCCACCCCCCCATAGGCCCATTACCTAAGATGTTTTTCATACAATATTTAATTGCAGCCTTTGAACAACACCGTTTCCCATGAGCCTCAGGTGCTTGGCGGCTAAATGTCACGGCCCACAGAGGAGGCGTGTGTGCTGGCAGCTCAGCCGGTCACACGCTGCACATGTTTGTAGACGGGAGACAGTGGAGCCGGAAGGTTGTGGCAAATTTGCAAGAAAGCACTTGTAAGATTTATGAATCTGAGCAAAACCATGTGACACAATGGAGTCAAGATCCTGCCCTGCTGCTCTAGTACAGGTGAATCAAACCTTACTTTATACACCTCCAGGTTTATTTTATTCATTATTTCTCTGTGGTGTAACAATCTCAAACATATATATATATATAGATATATATATATATATATATATATATATATATATATATATATATATATATATAGATATAATATATATATATATATATATATATATATATATATATATAATATAATATATATATATATATACCCCCCTCACACACACACAGACATACACACACACACAGACTTGGAGCATGGGTATTCCTTTGACATCAGCATTTCTCTGCCTCATAATCCTCCTGTGTTCGTTCACCTCCACACGTGCTCCAGGTCCGTGTGGTGTCTTAACTTCAGGTGTCCAGTTTGTTGCAGGATCAGCAAACTCCCTCTGACAACCAAAGTCACCCCCACACTGTTGTTATGAGACACGCTGTGTGTGTGTGTGTGTGTGTGTGTGTGTGTGTGTGTGTGTGTGTGTGTGTGTGTGTGAGGTTTTCTCCCTTGTAGTTTCTCAACCTGTTCTATCGTCCAGAAGTGTCATTTAAAAGAAGGAAAGCTGCGTCTTTCACCGCCGCTGAGTCAGTGAGTGTGGTCTGGAGCTGCTTTTCTTCCATCGTGTCTGTCGCCATCAATCATCTTGAAGCTGGCCATCTAAAAACGTCACTATCACCCTATCACACAAAAGCCCTGCCCACTTCCTCTCACATTCATGCTTCCAGATCTGATGATGGATACGTTCCTCAGACGTCACTGGAAACGCCTCACGTTCGTGCCACTAACTGTAAATGGTGGCAGAATAACAGAGCTTGTCTCAGGACTGAGACGTGGCCGTGCACACGTCAAACACTGGGTTTGTGAGTGGACTCACTGCTTTACTGTCTGGAGGTCATGCACGGAAGAGCTTGAACGGCCTCAGCAGCAGAGCTGGCGTCTTCGTTATAAAGGTCTTAGCCGCGTGCGCTCGGAAGCCGTCCAATAAGGCCTCTGACAGTTGATGTTAGACAGCGGCTCAGCCAGCTTATCTCTCCAACACGGACGATGGGCAGCTGCAGCATCGGACACCACGCCAGCGATCTGCTCCTGTCGGTCGCCCCGCTCGCAGCCGGCGTCTCTCTCACCTGGGACCTTCCAGCAGCTCCGGCACAGACTGATCTGCCTGATTCCATCAATGCCTTTCAAAGATGTCTCTTCCTGGCTTATTACCCGGTCAGTACTTTCTCCACCTCGCTGCTGTCAAGTGATAAATAATGAATCCGTGTGAATCCAGCTGTACCACCGGCCCGGCCTGAGGATTACTTTTAATTTGCACAAGGCTCCGCTCGCTCCCTCACACACTCACACACCGCTAGTCAGACTTCTGTCTCAAGGGACCCCGAGGGCAGTATTAGATTGCTGCCTGAAACCGTAACCCCACCAATCATGTGTAAAAAGTTTAAGAAATTAATCTGTATCGTTGCTCCCTGCACTGGATCCAGTTACACAGTGTTGCTGCTCCTGTGTTGCACTCCTTTAGTAGCTGAATGGGATTGAGTCTCACACACGCGCCAGATAAGATTTCTCATATTGCTCCTGGAAGGAAGAGGAAGCTGCAGTACAAGCGTGACCCCTCTCAGATATTCCTTGACTCCAGTTAACTGGTTGTAATTGGCCCCGTTGATGAGCAGGCGGTGAAAGGAAAGTAGAAAGGACAGGGAGCCTTTTAATGGAGCCTATGAGAAGGACACAGAGAGCCTGCAGGCTTCCAACAGGATTAGAGCAGGCTTCAGCAGATTTGCGATGCGCCTCTCAACCTTCAGGACCGAAACGGATACGGAAAAGGAGTGGGTCTTTTACGGCGGTGTGTTGCAGCGGAGACGTCCCTTCCTGTGAGATGCCTTCAGCTGTAGCTGCGGTCCGTCTGCAGATGGTAAACATAATGATTTTTCAGATCAATACTCCCAGAAAACTGTCCTTTTATTATACAACTCACACATTTACACATTCTACTAGTGTGTGTGTGTGCGTGCGTGTGTGTGTGTGTGTGCGTGTGTGTGTGTGTGAGTGTGTGTGTGTGTGTCTGTGTGTGTGTGTGTGTGTGTGTGTGTGTGTCTGTATGTGTGTGTGTGTGTCTGTGTGAGTGTGTGTGTGTGTGTGTGTGTGTGTGTGTGTGTGAGTGTGTGTGTGTGTGTGTATGAGTGTGTGTGTGTGTGTGTGTGCGCATGTGTGTGTGTGTGTGTGTGTGTGTGTGTGTGTGTGTGTGTGTGTGTGTGTGTGCGTGTGTGCAGCCCATTGGCATGGAGGTGGCCTGGGATGAAGTGATGGACGGTGACATGGCAGACAGGCAGGAAATAGATGCCAGCAGGGACGCTTCACGCTCACCTCCACCTCCCGGTGACTTTGTCCTGCTGGCTCCTGTCTCTGTGACATCTGTCCTGGCGCAGGGCGCTTTGGCGACGCGCCCATGAAACGCTGTGGTCGTTCATTTAGGCGAGAAAAATGTTCAAATTAAGTGTTGGAGTGCGTGAAAGAGCGGAAAAAAGCTTCTTATGCACAGGATCATTTTCAAGCCTGTGAAAAAGATTCTCGTTAATCTTTGACCTGAGGTATTTTGTTCATGCTGGGATAGATTAGATATTTCCTGGGGGGTCATTTTCTTTTAGACTGGAGTTTCCCCCGTTGGTTTATTACTACTTAGTTGTTTTTATTCGGTCCAACTATTCTGAGATTTCCCAGTTTCTGTTTATTTTGCCATAAGCGCTGGAGCCAGATGATGAATTGTTAGTGTTTGTACGAAATTACAAGCGTGGGGCTCGGCTGTGTCTGAATTAATCTGAAGCGACGGAAAACAACAGCAGCGTTCGGCGCTAAATTGGCCCCATTTCTCTCCTTCACCCAACAAAATGGAAATAGAAAAGAAGTTTATACAGTAATAAGCTGAACAGGTGCCATGCATATGGAAGCAGCCGAGGTGGGAGCGCGACTGGCCATTTATTGCAAAGTTATAGAGAGTCATAAAGTGATGGATGGTTATAAATCACTAATTTATAATTCAAGGACACGGACCTCGTAGTTAATTGGTCCTGACACCTTCGAAACTTGATTCTCTTTTCCCATCAACTTGCTGTGTTTTCGCCAGGCACAATTAGAGCCTAGGAATAAATTATATCATATTCTTCCTCGTTTCAAAAACAACCCCAAAAGATTTAGACAAGGACAAATGAACATTTTGATCTGTTCACTGAGCACAAACAGTCTGTCTGTTGTCCCAGATCCCCCAATTATGGCCTGTCTTTCCTAGTGGTCTGTCACTTCTCATCGCTGGTGAAGTTGTGTAAGTAGCCGGAGAGTCTGCCCTTGGGAGGGGGAGGTCGACTGAGGCGCTCTGATCACACAGGCTTTAAAGGAGGATGGTCATTTAATAGGCTGGCTGCCGGTGACAGTCTGTCCGACTGGTCCTGTGTGTAAACACTGATGGGTGACGGGGAGGCGCTGTCGTTCCACAGGTGAAGCACACGTCTCGCAGCTGACGTCTTGAGTCGAGACAAACGTGTTTAAGGGCAGCGAGAAATGTATGTGGCTCAGAAGCCGGAGTCTGGGCTGAACGTGAAATGTCCCATCATGCATTTCACATCACTATAGCAACAGCTGTGGACAGAGACACAGAGGTTAAGGTTCGCTGTTCTTTCACAGTTCTGGTGCTGATGCTGAAGGCCTCGTTCCACAACATCGGCCCGTCATATATGTACATAAATATATAAAACTGTTCCTTTGAGTAATTTGACTTACAGGCAACAACATTGACTGGATCCTTCCAGACAAATGTCACATTCAGAAGTGAATTTAACTTCTAACATCCTGTTTCTGTCGCATGAATTGAAAAATAGTTGTTGACACATTGGACAGCAAACTAAAAAAATCAGATATGAAATTTGAGTAATTACTGTAATTGCTATAATAGGATTTTTAATCATCATTAATCTGTTCAGTCTGAGCTCTCGAGTCTCAAGAGACCTTGAGATAAACAGCGCGGGATGAAAAAGGCTGCACCCATTTAATAGGCCTAAAGTGATGGATCACAATAATGAATTACTGTTACAGAGCGCTGCTAATGGAAGCGTTTTAGGTCATGTGTCGATTCGATAACGCCGCTGAGGGCGTACGAGCCTTGGCTGGCATGACTGAGTGTGTGACCGGGGGAAGACGTGTCACCCTGCGTTACAGTGACGGCCTTCGGGCCTCGGAGAGTGGCATCAAACTTAATGTTCTTTTGAGCCGTGGCCCCTTTGTGTTAACGCAAAGTGACGGCGTGTGGAGGCTTGGGGTCGTGTGCCAGCGTCTCTGTGGGGACCCCAATATTTGCTTTAACTTTGAGCGGCGGACACGCCTCGGTGCAAATGGATAAAACAGAAATCCAGGTCAGGTCCTGTCACCGCAGTGAGACATCGAGGCATCACGGCCTCGACTGATTTCTATTAATAACCATGCAACAACAATGACGGGCAAAATGACTCCTGTTAATGTAAGTTAGATGCTTGTAGCACATGTAAATACACTGCTGTGCGTCTATGCAGCCTCCCATGCTGGTGTGCAGTCTGTGACCTCAGGCCCGTCCTCCTCTGCCAGGTGAGTGTGTGCCGCTCTGTGCGACACCGCTGGCGGCTCCAGGGTCTCCCTGTGCAGACTGATGGGCGCTGACAGTGGCTTCCCTCGGTGTGACTGTGTTTTGTCCGTGGGCCGCTCCGGCACAAACGCGCCGTTGCGCTTACGTAAAAGCGCGATGAGTGGGCATGCTGGAAACGGGTGAGCGCGCAGCCTTTTCAGCAGCCTTTTGTGGCCCGTGTGCTTTTCTGGAGAGCACTCGGCTACGCCTACACGCTCCCAGACACACTTCCTGCCTGTTTGTCAGCCGCGTCCCACACCTGCAGCAGAGTCTCACCCTGTGTTCTGCTGATGTGCACTCCTCATTGTCATGCACACAGAAAGCACTGACTACAAACAGACATTACCTCACAGTGTTGAGGGATATTTCCTTCCTCTCAGCCATAGCCCTCCATTATTGATCAGTAACTATGAAATACTGGCATTAAGGCACTGGCTGACATGTTCCTTCTGCCTTTTTTGAATGTTCTGCTTCTGTAAACAATCACTATAGTGCACAGCGTGTCTCATTCCATGGCTGAAAACACATCGCCTCAAAAGCATTATTGTGTGAGTGTTTTATATTTTCGATCCTTCACAGTCGCCGCCGTTTGCTTTGTTCTCAGCTTTACTCGCTCATTCTCAGTCAGCCTCATGAGGTCACCACCTGAACCGTTTTTCCAGCAATCCCTAAGGAGTTTCTAGAGGTGTTAAGTACTTGTTGGCCGCTTTTCCTTCACTCCCCGATTCGAATGGTTCCAAACCGTCTCACACTGACTTTGATTGCGTAATTATAGAGGCCGGGTCGCCTGATGCAGCTCTCCATCACTCTGCTTCTTGCACTAATGGCGCTTACATAACCAGGAACAGGGGCCGTGGACTCGGAAGTCACCCTTCCTCTGCCCAACACAACTGTATTGTTTACATTAGGGACCTTAACAAGGTGCGATGTCACGGATTAAGTGTTGAAAAGGCAGCCGGTGAAATTAAAACCATTAGAGGTGATTCCTGAATTTGATCAAGGGTGAAGCAAAGCTAAATGTAGCAACTTTGCACAATCTAAAATATAAAGAATCTCTCTGGGTTATTCATGTTTCAGTAATAATGTATTGATAAATGTATTCAGTATTAATAATAAAAGGTGTGTCTTTGACATATACTACACCTGCAGTGGCTACTCTACCGCACTGACACAAACAAGCATCGTGTGCTTTGCTACCAGGCTCTATTTAAACCTCTTGTCTCTCACACACACACTTTAGGGATTATAGGAGGAGCTTTGTGCATACATAATAGGTTGTGTGCGTGTGTAATGTGTAAGATGTATCTGCGCATCAGCTGTGCCCTCTGCCCGATCCCACCTCCACGTCCTCATGTCGAAAAACATGTGGAGGCAGCGGAGAGGGAGCATTCGGCTGCCTTTCATTTCCTAATAGCTTCTGTTTCAGTAGAAACGGATGGGGAGCAGGTAAAAGTGAGGTAAGGTCCCTGGAGGTGGGGGGTCAAATAGGTGGCAGTAGATCTCAGCGAGCCCCCTGCAGCTCCACGGCTCACCCCACTGTCTGAATGTGGTTTACTACACTGCATCTAAACTGGACTTGACTTCTATAAAGCTTAAAAGGATACTTGTCTCCATCCCTCCGTCTCCCACTGTCTGCAGTGCTTGGGCGGTAATTGGGCTGTGGGTAAAGAGCACATGAATTCCAGGTCATCCACTCTCCCCCTCTGTGCTTTATAGACTGAGCTGAGGAGGACCCATGTGGGGCTGGAGCTGTAGAGGAGGGCTCCTGGCAACCTGAGGAGAAAACCGACAACAGTAATTGTTGAATGAGTGCCTCCCACTTACACATTTAAACAACACCATTCCAAATTTCAGATCAAATTTAAAAAATAAAAAGAACATTTTGCAAAATCAGTTGATACGACAGTACTGTGAATATGTTTGCGTCTGTTTATCTGTCATCTGATATTGCAGTCTGTCTGTAGCAGTGGACTGATGAGTCCAAGGACCAAAATTGCCATCCCTGGAGCAACACCTTGGCAAAAAGGGACTCAATTACGTTTAATGAAGTCTGTAATTTTAGTTACACTCATTAGTCAATGCAAACTAATTTACCTCCCTGCAGAGCTAGGACAGGTTATGGTCTATGGTTACCGCCTATGATTCATCACCAGCTACATACAAACTCAGCTGCAATGTGGAGCAGTTGTGCTTAAAATGCTGGGGCTGAGGGAAGAGGCGATGAAAGGATTACACCTGCAATTGATTGGAGCACTTGAGTGCCCTGTTGGCTCTGCATGAAAAAAGACTGGACAGCAAGCTCAGGTTGAAGAGACCGGTGACCCAAACAAGCAGCACCAAAAGCAACTGGACAAGATCTCATTTACTGTAGCCCTTTAAAAAGTTCATTACAAAGTTCCCCAGTGCACCTACAACGAACTCTACCAGATAAGTAGAACGCTTCTCGTTAACACTGTAACTAAAAAAATGATGTTTCAACTAAATCCACTGACTTTGTGTAGAAATATTGAGGCTTTTCCAGAATAGAACATCACTTTACTACACACTGGCAGTAGAGGTATTTTTAATGGATGAGTAAATGTTGCCTGGCAACAAACAGTTACGTAAAGATAACGGACATCGCATCGGATGCTGTTGGTTGTCTGAACAAAACGCTGATGAGATCATTTACGTAAACCATTTAGAATGATTTCATTTATGCATGAATGTGACCAGATGTTTAATAAGCTACAACTACTGCATCTCAAAGATTGCATTTAGCTTTCAGATTTCAGTGAATGGGCATCTAGCTACAGTAAATGGACTCCAGGATAGCAACACAGAAGAATGTAAAGAAGAGCCTTGAAGGAAATTCTCAAAACCATGGTGTAAATTCATCTAAACATTACTAGATGTACTGTATCGCTGACAGTTTGCTGCCTCCCCTCATCAACAATTTGGAAATGAGGAGAGAAAAATAAATCCCAATTTATGAACGTCCAACACAATAATGTGAAGATGGTTTCCCAGCTGAAGCTCAGTCAGTCAACAATGTGCTCCATACAGTAATAAATAAGCTCCAGCAGCTGCAGGAGGACCTTCATGAGCTTGTTGCTTCCTTGTTTCGAACCCAATTGCTTTGTATTAAATAGCCTTTTTGCCACAGTGTATATTGACAACAAACTCATAAATAATTCATGTTTCCCAGTCGCCACCTGTCTTTGCTCGCAGGCAATAAAAACACAGGCACATGACACAACAAGTAGGATATTACTCAGAGGTAGTGTATGAAACTACAGGAAATATTAACTTTCTGTGTGAAAAGTCAACCCTGGATATTTACAGAATGACTCATGAGGAAATAATCAGCAGCTGTGTTAGCTTTCATGTGAAACCAACATAGGTTCTATTGGCCTGGCATCTAGTGGACAGATGTGTTTTCACCGGGGAGTGATACTAATCGGCTGAGGAATATGGTGATGACGTTGTCATGACAACATTCCCAGTTGGTTCAAGTTTTATGGTTTAAATTAGAGGCGCATGTTGATTCTGCCTGTAAGACGTAGATACGTAGATAGATATTATTTATTGATTGTTAATCATTCATTAATCAATTGTTATTTATTGCTGGTCTGGTTTAGTGTGGCTTTGTCTGTACAGCTCCAGTATTTGTTCAAGTGCTGTGTTGGTTGTGTGCCCTGACCTCCAGCTGCACCTTTGCCCCGTCTTTTGCTGCTACACCTGCACGAGTTGAAGGTCAGCGGGGAGGAGCACTGCTGTCCTCCGCTGCGTAATCAAAGACACGCAGCTATTTTTGACTGCAGCTTGCTACCAGGTAACAGTAGCCTCCTGGAAAGTGGGGGGTGGGGTGTGCTGTTTACAGTAGAGTGCACACTGCTCTCTCCACCTGCTCTTGACCTGTGGTGCATTAGCTGGTTGGGGCCTCGGGGCCTTTTGCTGAGTGACTGCTACCAGATATGGCTTTAGAAAATCAGTCGTGTGACTGACAGGGAAATTTGAGACAATAATAAATGGAAGAAGGGAGTCAGTAGACAGGAAGTTGCTGCTCTATCAGACCTCATCCACTTGCACACCCACAATGTGACATCTAGTCATATCAACTGTATGATGTCGTACAAAACAATGTGCATGTGTGTACAACTTAAGCAGCACTGGCTGTAAAATGTCTTTCAATAGTGATGACATGACTTTAGTCCTGGTCCCAGCAAAGATCCACAGCTCATGGAATGAAAGTTTCAGTCTTATAAATAAGTCAACGTGAAGCACGATCAAGTTGCCAGCAACTCATGTTCATGTTCAGTGTCAGTAATTGGACATGCACCGTACAAAATGCCCGTGGAACAAAAAGCGACACCAGCAAGTTTCCAGTTTAGGTTCACTGGGCCCAGATGTTGGACCAGTGAAAGAAGGAATATGCATGTTTTACATGTGAACTGAGCTGGTGTCCACCTCTCTGAGCTGCTGTACTGTATCTTATTCAAACTAAACTTTAACATCTCTGGGAGTTTATTGGTACAGATTTACGACTTTGGTGATGTTTATTCTGTCTTGTCTTTTGACAGTTATAAAGTCTGATCCAGAACCCGAGCAGTGGCCATGAGTGCATGAAGGGCCTTTGTTCCTCTGTCTAGTGGGCCTTGTTAGTGAATGACACAGTCTCTGTGGGCCAGCTATGAATGAGGTGCACTGCTGTCTAAGACAATCTCAGAGTTGGAAATTTGAATATCTCCTGCTGTTAAGGGGTATTTTTAGAATAGCTCTATCAGACAGGTCGGGTGGTATTTGCAGTGAGTTAATTAGATTCAGTTGCAGGCTGGATAATGGGAATATTCATTTCTTTGCCTGGTAGAATGATAAATGAGAACGCGTAGACGTGTGAACATGAACGCCCATTATTATTATTATGGACGTTTTTTCATGTGTGCAGCGTTTTCGTGTGTTGGGGGGTAAAACTGCGAGTAAATGCATGTTTGTCGCAGGACACGCACCGTTAAAGCCTGGAGGAATCCACGGCGTGAGCCGGTTCAGTGTTTCGCCGTGGGTTTAAATGGGGATTACCGCTGCGCTGTCAACACCCACCGGCAGACAGAGGGATGCGGGGAGGCAGCCACTGCGCACACGCATGTCAGTGCGTGTGCGTCTGTCATATGAAACCAACAGGCCGGTCGGCTAGAGAGGCTTTTCTCATGATAAGCCTCGTGGCTCATGACTCGTGCAGACGATGTGATGGACTGAGTTATTGTGATGCACTGAGTCGTGGCCGGCTGCTGCGGTGTGTGACCTTTGTCAGGCATTTACTGAGACACTAGGGGCTGGATATACTGTTCTATATGCCTGCAGATTGGATTGTTTAATGCTGCTTTCATATTTTATTCGGCCTATTTATATGCTGGCATTTTCATCCTCGGAGCAGGAAGTCCATTTGTTATTATTATGTTAGCTCAGACTGTTCAAACGGCTCGTTTCCTGTTGAAGGTTTGCGAGAGGCTCCAATTATTTTCTTTTCTCATGCATTTTTAAAATGTCTTACACGAAGCCTTATAAATGTGATAGATTGTGAATTCCCCTGTTTTCAATTACAACACATCAAGTGCTTTGAGTAGATGAACCATTAGATACAAAGTGGAGTCTAAAATAGAGCTATTAGAGCATTTGTGTGTGTGCTTTGAATATGGTGAATATGAAAATCTGAAGGCGACCGCGGTGAACTCCTGAAGCAGAGTGTTTGACCAGTGCTGTTGACCTCATTCTCCCTTTCCTCCGTTTCCCTCAGGAGCCGGGCCCAGTGAATCGGCCCCAGACGGGGGCAGGACTAAGCAGTAGACGGGTTGACCATGGAGGTGAGAATGGGCCGGGATGCAGGCTGCCTGCTGCCCGTCCTGTTCCTGCTGCTGATGACCACAGCGCCACCCGCCCAGAGCCAAGGATGCCCTCAACGCTGCGACTGCGTTGCACGGCTCAAGAGCGTGTCGTGCTTCGGGAAGCGGCTGTCGGCGCTGCCCGACGGCATCCCGCAGGACACCAAGGTCCTGGACCTGTCTGGGAACAAACTCCGCTGGGTGGAACACAGCGACTTGCTCCCGTATCCTCGTCTGGAGAAGTTGGACCTGAGTGAAAACATGATCAGCGTTCTGGAACCCAATGCCTTTTCCAACCTGCAGAACCTGCAGTCGCTGTCACTGCGGGGGAACCAACTGAAGCTGGTCCCCATGGGGGCCTTCTCCCGCCTCTCCAACCTAACTGCACTGGATCTCAGTGGGAATAAGATTGTTATTCTTTTGGACTTTACTTTCCAAGACCTGAAAAGTCTAAAGAACCTGGAGGTTGGAGACAATGATCTGGTTTATATTTCCAACAAAGCCTTCCTGGGCCTAGTGGGGCTGAGGGAGTTGACTATCGAGAGGTGCAACCTGACCTCTGTGTCCAGCCAGTCCTTGTCTTACCTCCATAACCTGGTGACTCTGCGGCTTCGCTACCTCAGTATCTCCGCCTTAGAGGACCAAAACTTCCGTAAGCTGGGGAACCTGAGGGGGCTGGAGATCGATCACTGGCCCTTTCTGGAGTACATCTCCCCCCACAGCCTGCAGGGTCTCAACTTGTCCTGGTTGTCCATTACGCACACCAACATCACCTCTGTGCCCACCTCTGCCCTGCGCAGCCTGGCTCACCTCACCAGCCTCAACCTCTCCTACAACCCCATCTCTGTGCTGGAGTCCTGGGCACTGCGGGACCTCGTGAGGCTGAAGGAGCTGCATATGGTCAACACCAACCTGGCAGTAGTGCAGCCATATGCTCTGGGAGGCCTGAGACAAATCCGCCTTCTCAACTTTTCCACCAACAGCCTGGTGACGCTGGAGGAGGCCGCCTTTCAGTCCGTCAACTCTCTAGAAGTTCTGCGTCTGGACGGGAACCCTCTGGCCTGCGACTGCCGCCTGCTCTGGATCCTCCAGCGGAGGAAGACCCTCAACTTCGACGGCGCGTCCCCGTGTGCATGACGCCCGTGGAGGTGCAAGGGCGAGCTCTCAACGCGTTCTCCGACTCGGCGCTCTTCGACCACTTCACCTGTCAGAAGCCCAAAATCCGCAACAGGAAGCTGCAGCAGGTGTCGGCCCGCGAGGGGCAGGTGGTGTCGTTCGTGTGCAGGGCCGAGGGTGAGCCGACGCCGGTCATTTTCTGGATCTCCCCGCAGCGACGGCGCATCACCACCAAGAGCAGCGGCCGCCTGACCGTGTTGCCAGAGGGCACGCTGGAAATCAGGTACGCCCAGATAACCGACAGCGGGACCTACATCTGCATCGCCAGCAACGCCGGGGGCAACGACACCTACTTCGCTACGCTCACAGTCAGCGGGCTGCCTCTGGATGCAGTGCTCCTGGCCAACCGCACCTACTACACAGGGGACCTCAACGACACCAACCTGAACGACACCAGGGTCTTCTTGAAGTTCACTCTGGACCTCAAGACCATCCTCATATCCACAGCGATGGGCTGCATCATGTTCCTGGGCGTGGTGCTGTTCTGTTTCATTCTGCTGTTCGTGTGGAGTCGAGGGAGGGGTCAGCACAAGAACAACTTTTCGGTGGAATACTCCTTCAGGAAGGTGGACGGACCTGCAGCCAGTGGGGGACAAGGCGGCGCTCGCAAGTTCAACATGAAGATGATTTGATTCGTCCCTCGTTCGCATTCTGTTTACAAGCAGTCTTAACGTCACGGAGGAACAAAAACACTGCAGTGGACGTCTGCGTTTGCAGAACAACAGCGTAAATCCTGTATAGGGCATTGAGCGAGACAAGGTTTTGTTATTAAAAAAAACAATCAAATCTGTACGGTTTTGATATGGTGTTATTGTATTTTTACAGCTCCACTGTTCACATGTTCTTGAATAGACTGTTTAAAGACCAACGTAACAAACACCTGGAGTCGTCTAACCTCTCGCCAATGACGTTCTTCTTTTGACTGTGAAGAGACGCTGCCGTCCTCAAGGACTGAGGCCGTGCGAGCCCTCGGCCTCCAAAGTCATGAAAACACCCTGGGCGGTGCTCCGTGAATGCCAAGGACTTGCCAATGCGTTTAGAACAGTTCCAGCTACATACTGCAAGTTTAGACTCAGCTGCAGTCGATAGAGCACTATTAGGACGTAGAGAAACTCACCACTGTACGCTCTGCAACACTGCCAACGTAGTTTTCCTTACTGTCAGATCAAATCTGGGTAAAGCTACAAATTAAGGTTTGTGTCCAATCAGTCTCAGCCCATGCAGATTCACAGTTTAGAGGTTTTTCATTAGATTATTCAGTCCATCCTGAGCAAGATTCCTTTTGGCCTTTATCTAAAAAAGGGGCGACCACATGTACAGAGGCGACTTCTTATTTCAAGATGTGTATAATTTGTAAATGAAACATTTGTTGGGGTGCGTTTACCCTAAAGTTGTACGTTCTTCTGTATCTATAAGTAGAAAATATAATGTATACTGTAAGATGTATTATATAATTTGTAATTATTTAAATCCTTGTTGATGTTTATACTGTTATACTGTTTAGTAATCGATCATGTTTTCCTGTTCTACGGTAGTTCTACTGTTAAAGATTTCTTCTTCATTGTGGTGATATCCAGTCCAGTTATGCTTCATTTGACGGCTTTTGTAGTCTAATTGTGTCGTGACATCAGATGAGGACACGTCTGCTCGTTCCCTAAGATCACACAGCAGATCATAAAGGCTTCAGTTCATCACCCAGTCCTTTTTGAATAAATGACAATAGGGAGGTTTTACCGGCGCTGGGAAAAAAATGCTAATGTGATGAGGCCCGTGCAGACTGGAACACAGGTCGTGATGAAGCTAAGCCACAGAGGTGAGGTGTTCTAGGAAGACGATGACACTGCAACCACAGGCTGGAGAATAACTAGTATTAACAACGTACATGCTGATGGGGATTTCACTAGGCAGCTTCACAATGTAACCAGTGGCAGGAGATTATTTTCCCCATTATTTTCAGATAACATTTGAAGAGGAAGGCAACAGGTGAGCTGCCAGTACCAACCACACTTATGTCATAGCCTTGGGTGTGAGCTGTGTAGAAACTGAGCTGCACTCTGCTTCCTCTGCTGCCCTCTGCTGGCAACATCTGGTATTGAATCATCACTGAAACACAATACTATCAATCTGCAGCACAACATTTCTTAAAATGAAATTATTGTGATATTAGAAGTGAAATAAAAGAAAGGAGCCTCTCTATGGACAGTACATATGGACTCTACTTGCTCATGGACTGACCTGACCTGCTCAGCATCCTCTCTTTGCTTTTAAAATGCTTTTCCGTTGTCCCGTGTTTAACTCACCCTGTAAATAATGACTCCATTGTGTCTGGAAGTTGTGCTAGATGTTTTATATGACAAAGAAGCACACTGTTTATAAAGCATGCTGTTTATCTGCCACGACGATGTCTTGTCCCATGTCACGTTTCTATTGCATCCAGTCTCTCAGCCTTTAAGGTTGCAGGCTGAGAAGTGGACCTATAGGCTACAATACGTCGTGACCCTGTCACTGTGACATTCAATGTTGTGGACTGTTATGCTGATCTGTTTTAGTTTTTTTACAGTGGTTTGGCATACTTTCATTTGAAGAATGAATTCAGTCAGATGGCCGTTCTTGCCATGATTCACATTTATTCTATAGGTAGGTGCATATATTTGCTCTTGAGGGGTATTAATGTTCATTTTCTATGCAGACACAAGTTACAAAAAAATAAATAAAATTTTATAAGCAGATGGACGGAAAAAATAGCTTTGCATTCACGGTTTGACGTGCTGTTTCTCAAAGATTTTAATCATACAGCTGCGATGACTTAATTTGCTGTAACTGGTGTAACCTCCTCTACGCTACTACACCAAGGCCTCTTTATTCAGTGTCTAAATCGACTCAGGCTGCAGCAGTCTGTAATTGGTCAGGTCAAAGACAAATAAAAACCTCAATGAGGAAGTGGCAACAGGAAGATGGTTCGCACCCAGTGCACATGCACTCACGACGTATTCACTAGTTTCACGGTGCCTCTTATTTTGAGAAAATCTGTGAAAAACCTTTTCATGCTCAGCCTTCGTTATGACTCTAGCACGTGTGAATACTCATACTGCTTTTTCGTGACAGATTCTGTGACATCACACCTAGTTCTGAGGACAGTCACGCTCTAGTGGGCATCTAAAATAAGTGCGATGTGAAACAGGCAGCCTCTGGTGCGTACACCGAAAACGGACTCTTCCGCTAAAGACGCTGCCAGCTTGTGTCTCAGAGTTATAATAAGCAGCATTTGCATATTAGAGAATTCTTCCACGAGAGCAAGGCCAAAAAAAGATCTAACGTGGAGCCTATTCTTGCGCGTCATGGCAAAAATGACTGGATTATACAGTGTATATATATTTATAAATGTTAAACAGTAGCTTGGACAGACAGCTGTGTTTACAACCTGAAGACTTGTCTGTGTGGAGGTTCCCTACAATCCTCCCACCTCCAGGTAAAGTGGGGTAAACATCTGTCTGTCTCTCCTCCCTGGCGCACGGCGGCTGCATGGATGGACAGACAACTACTGTAGTATGTTTCCAGAGAGCTGTCGTATGCGATGAACACACTTTTTATGATCATCGGTATTCAGTCACGGCTCAGACTGGCTGCTCTCATTAGTTCTGCTAAGTAGCCTTTCCCAGGAGACAAACGGAACCAAGCTGTGCTGACAAATGTTTCCTAATAGGATAGTAGAGCCTTCAAAGGTCAAAGGTCACCGCCTGCACATGCTCACACTCCCACACTCTTCAAGAATATAGTGTGAACTGTCACTTTTCCCACATCTCAGTAGATCAAATGTTTTTTTGCACCTCTAACGTCTGAGCGATGAATCACTTTCAACCTTTAGTTTTCTGTCATCATGCTTCATCGGTACCCGCTCGACATTCTATTACATCACAGAAGGGATGATGCTGTCTGCCCTTGTGACTATATCACATGATTTGGATTCAGAGGTCAAAAAGTCCAGCAGGTCATTTGAAGAGGATTTTTCTGGAAACGCGGCTTCATCGACTCAAAAGCAAAGTCGCACTGTTGCTTCGGTTACTAGAAGAACCGTTCTTGTTACCTCCTTCAGCGAGAAATCACGGTGAGTAATGTCACTTCACGGTTTGACGTGTACATCAAAGCGACGCTTGTGCAACTCCCTTCCTTCTTCCTCGAAGCCACTTCAGACACGTTATCCAAGACTCCACCAACATTACAGCATCACGCTGTGACATGGCGGCTCCGCTCAGGTACGTGTGTCCCTCTCCCTCATCATTTCTGTGGCGTTTCCTGGGATGCAGTGCTCTCAGCCCCGCGTCTGCATCGCTTTGTTTGCTTCACAGGGGAAATTATGTCAGGATTCGGCTTCTGCTTCAGAAGCTATTTCCAGTCATGGAGACGACGTGGCGGGTGATGTAATGCAACGTGAATGCGCCTGTAAAATTTGTGTGTGTGGGCAGTAATGACACATTTTTGTGTTACCATAGTGTTGGAAGGAGGTGGTCTAAGAGGGATTGTAGTGGTTAACAGTTTTTTGAGCAAACAACAGAAAACACAGAGGAGTGTGCGCCTCTGGTCATCGGACCACAGGCTGCACATCTGCTAATAGGCTGCAAACAAGCGTGGCTTCACTCACTCGTGCAGCTGCAGGTGTTCTGTGCTGTTGTGTTGTGATTTTGATGTTGAGGAGAGCAGGGATAAGCACCTATGTGATGCAGGCCAGGACACTACAGTGCATGGACCCTGGTAGAGTTTCCATATTGTTTCAGTATTTCTGCGTTAATGTTGTGACTTGTGGCTTTTGTAGAATTTCATGATCCCAGGTGTGTAGCTATAGAATGTCTGTCTGAGCTGAGGTGTCTAGAATCACACATCCTGCAACAAACTCCCACATAGCTTCTCTACTCACAGTTTCCTTCATTGTCTTCAATGATGGAACATATTTTTGAAGAATAGTAATTAAATGAAGTGAGTGTCATGTTGCTCCACCGACCACGCCCCCAGCCTCTGTCCCCGCCCACTTCCTGGTTTGAACGGCAGATCGTTTCTTCCTGGGTCGTCTCACCTCCTGTAATCTGTTCGTCTGACGTCTTCATTATCCTGCTTCTTGTCTCGCTTTTTGAACCTGTGGGTGTGTTTTCCTCTCTAAATATCTGGTGTTATCTTTGCCAGCCCACTTTAAATTTAAATATTTAATTTAAGATGCATGCCAGGTCTGCTGACCTGTAAAGTTCTTTTTAGATATTATTTGTTGTATGTCATTCTTACTGTTTCATTCCTTTATTTTGAAACTTCTACATCCTGTCCCTCAGTTGTCCTAATTTTATAGCTCATTTTTAAATTATTGTTTTTTTATCTGTGTCCGGTTTCTACTCCATGAACGACTCACTTTGTCCGACCTTCACCTCTACCTCTCAGCTACGATAACTAAAATGTTTGGTTTCCTGTTTTGCGTGTGTCCTGGTGATTGTAGTCTACTTGGGTCGTGCCATGGACCTTGCTGGTCCAGACTCTTGGTTCCATCCCTCTGCTATGGTGAGTTATTGTCATGACCTGGTGTTTAATGCCGAGCTTTGCCCATTTTAGGCTACTGGATATTTTTCACTTGTGTCGTTTGGCTTCATTTGTGCACGTGTACATAAAGTTTCTTTTTTACTTTACTTTTCATGTAGCTGCTCAGCTTCCATTTTGGCCTCATCTATTCCCAATAAACCTCTGGACTCCCTTCAGCTGTCTTGCCTTTCAAACTCCCAGTCTGTCTCCCAGATCAGCCGTCATGTGCCCCATTTCAGTACTTTACTTCCCATCAGCCATTTAGACTATATATATATTTTTTTCTCCTATTGCCCAGTGTTTGTTTACTCATCTCTTTTTAGATCGACATCTGCTGATTAACTCGCTACCAATCATAGTTTTTCATACTGTAGCTTTATGTTCTTAATCTATAATCTTAATCTTAATCTATAATTTTTGTGTTCAGAATGAAATGAATTGACTAATCTTCTGTCAGTGCTGATGATTGCTGCTTATAAAGAAGTTATGGGACATTGTTTGTTTGCATTAGTTCCTAGCATGACCAGCGTTGGTGATACATCATTTCTAAAGCTTTTCTATCAATAACCAATTAGTCCAACTGTAAAATGTTTATTTGGTGGTCAGCGGATGTGTCTGAGCTTCTTTGTGCCAGCAGGTCTGACTGTTTACTTGGCCAAAAGCAAGACTGGCTCAGCACCGCTGGGCAAAAAGCCAGCAACCTGCTGCACCCTGGGGTGAAAATCATAGAAGGCAACAGATGCCAAATAGGAGAAAGGTGCTGCAGCGCTTCTGACCTCGTGCGAGACATGTCCTCTAAAGTAAGACCTTCCCTTTTTCAAGACCACAAACCGTGGTCTGCACAACCACATGGCCACCTCACCATCGTTATCTCTGCTAATAGTTTCTGGGTTCTTTGGCTGCACCACTTTTCAAATGACTGTGCTCACAATACTGTAATAATGTAATTATTTTAATCTTTGGTAAGATATAGGTGACATTGTCCGAAGCGTACTGGAATGTTTAGAAGTTATTACAGCCACACTATGGGAAAAGATGACTTTATCTGCCCACATAGAAAACAAAGACATTACATATACATGCCTCAGTGTTTCCATGTAGTGGGTTGGAGCCCACCGTTTGTTAGAACAGTGCAATCTCCGTCCTAAATGGAACATGGTAATTTATATGTATCGTCAGTGTGCCCAGTTAACATGTATATCTGGTGAGGGGAACAAAGTCTGGTCCCACTGACTGTGTCACTAAGCATGAAGCAGACGTGTTACTTCAGCATGTGAAGCGTGCCTGCGCTTGGAGCTAAGCTCCACCACAGCATGACACCAGCTCCTCCCTGCTTCAGACAAACCCGCCATCCACCAACATGCTGGTTGAAAGCAGAAATATAAAATGGGTTGACATGTTACCAGTAGTGACTGGTTTAGAGCAGTTATTGTCATCGATCGGCTGAGCCTCATGCTCAGTGTGGTCTGAACCGTCCAACGCGTCATTAACCCACTTGGTGGCTGAATGGTCACGTCAGTGGTACAAACGTCTGACCCGTGTGTCTATATACAGTAAAAAGGCGGGTTTCACTGTGTGAATAATTAGTCTCCTGAAGCAAGCGCGGTGACCTGAAATCACTGACTCCTGTGGTCTACTTTAAGAACCCACATCTGAAAATCTACTCGACTTTTGTTGCTCACCATTATGTTCAGGTGCGAGCGAGGCAGCGTCACCTTCTGTGAACTTAAATGAAAATAATGCGGGTTTAAATTGGGTTCCTCTTTTGGCTGTAGTGAAAATGACCATTCAGTGCAGAGCTGTTAAAGCCCGCTGAACGTGGTTTGCAACTTCTGTTGAAATGACTGTGTTAGTGGGATTATTTGACAACAAAAACATCTCTAGAACCTGACTGGCCGCTCGCTCGCCCGCTCAGTCAGACGTGCATCGTCTTGGCTCCGAGTGGCGTCTGTTTGCTCCGATGGGGACCTTTCGAGGCAGGGCTGAGCGCGACAGCGGCTCCAGACCAGGGAGCTGCTGCTCCTCGTCTGAGGCGGTGCCGGTGGGAATGGGCTTCAGGGAGGCCGCGGCATGGGCTTGCAGCAGGTTTCGGGGGAAGGGCTTAAGGAGGCCGGAGCTCGCGCCCCCGGATGGATTCAAGTACGAGTAGCCTGGCGTGGTGTGTAGGGCGTAAGCAGGCAGCAGCAGAGGCTGGGAGCTGTGGCGGCTGGACGCCACAGACGAGTCCCTGCAGCCCCAGTAGTAGTCCCTCGGCAGAGGCGGGCGGTGGGGGCCGGGGGCCGGGACGGCCTGCGTGCCGCTGCTGAAGTGATGCTGCAGTTGGTTGCTCTGAGCCGCGAACGCTGCCGGGTGGATCAGGCCGAAGTGGAGCTTGATGGCCATTAATTCGGCGCTGAGCCGGGCGTTTTCCTCCTTCAGCGCCACGAAGTGGGACTCCAGCACGTAGTCGTTCATCCGTCTCTTCTCCCGGGACCGCTTGGCCGCCTCGTTGTTCTTGCGGCGCTTCTCCCAGTAGAGGGCGTCCTTCTTCTCCTCGGGGATGAACTCCCTCTTGCGACGGGCGCCCTTCCTCACCGGGTCGCCCTCCACCTGAACGCCGCGGCCCTCGTGAAAGCGCAGCGACATGGACTGCATGGTCGAAGGAAGCGCTCCACAGCAGACTGCGACCTGAAATGAACAGCCATAGAGCGGATGGTTTGATGAGTCATGTGAGTACTTTCGTGCGGTATTAGCCGATTTGCATTTTCACTTTACTGTTTGGTTTAGCTGATAAGACCGCGGGGCTGCAGCCACAGATGTATAGCAAGGGTCGTCTCAGATGCTGGTGGTTCTCACCTAGTGGGGGGAAATGAAAAGTGATTAACAGACTCTTACCGTAGAACAAATCGCTGGTGAATATGGGTTTGGATCCGATTACACCCATTGTGCTGTGTTCTGTACCCACTTACCAACAGTCCTAATCAATGTGAATGAACTCATTTAGTTTTAGGTATGAATCGCGTTTTACTGTGACAAACACTGTCATGTTGAATGCATCGTAATTGTCTGTGCATTCAGAACAGGGTTTATGCAATAGTTTGGTAAAATAGATGACGTTTCATGTTGTTGTTGCCGCGTGGCAGGCTATTGTGTGGATTAATGTGTTGCACTGCACCGTGTTTACAGGAGTGAACCTACAGGAACCGGCCTTTCGGGCCAGACGGGGGTGACGTGTGGGCGGTCTGCCTACGCTTTTATGCTTCAGCAGCTGCGTCGCCTGACTGGCAGACAGACCTCTCCCCCTCTGTTGAGACCCAGCACCTTTGAGACATCATAAATTAGTATTTATAGAGCGATTGGGCGCGTCAGGTGTTGGATAGAATACAACTATGCAAAGGAGCTGTAGGCCCACTTTTCACAGCTCGGTCTTGCACCTCCGACACTCAATACGCCCTCTTACTGAATCAATGTCACCTCCTACCTGTCTACACCACATGAGAAAATAATACCGGAAACTCTAAGTAGCTAAAGAGGAATGTGGATCTCTGTTATATAACAGATCAGTGCTGTTTGGTGATACTGGGCTGAATTGGTGGTTCTGGAGCTGGTTCTAGCTCCACCTGACCCCACCGGAATGAACTGATGATGAAAGTTAATATTGTCTATAACAAATCAGGTACACAGAAGTCAAATTGTGTTGTCACCATGAGATCTTCCTGCTGAGACCCTCTCTGTTCATTACTATCCAGTAAGTTGAGCAGCTTGTCAGAGCCGACGAGCGTTTGTCCATTTCAGTGCGAAGCAGAAGACACAAACAGGAAGATGCTTTGAATGATCAGAGTGAGAGGATCGCTGGCAGCCCTTCTTTCATTCGCGTGGGTTTGTGGGTGGTTTCATGGGAAGCTGTGCAAGGAGGACGAACACTGTTGTAACCACAGCAGCTCTCTGCATGTGTGATCATACGCAGCAACGCACTCACTCACACGTTGAGTTTACACTCGCGCCTTTTGAGCCATTGATGTTTCCCTCACGCCTTGTGCCTTGCAGCCAGCGCTACAGCAGACGAGCTGATTTCTAATCAGACACAACCATATACTTTTAATCCGCATGCCACATGACATGTCATTGAAGCATGCAGTAAATAAACACAAACTTACAAACAACACTTTCACGTATGCGAAACGTAAGCACAATCTCTGATTTTACAGTTCGTACTGTGTACTTTTTTTGCATCCACGCATTCTCGCTGGCTTCATTGTCTCGTGGAGTCAGAGCCAGAGACATCAAAAACGTTTTCAAAGAGGCCAAACACCCTGTGTGTGGTGGTGAGAAGAGCAGGTTAAAAATATTCTACCCTGTGCCCAACGCGAACACGGACCTGAGGCCCAAGCGTTTGTAGTGCGTGTGTGTGTGTGTGTGTGTGTGTGTGTGTGTGTGTGTGTGTGTGTGTGTGTGTGTGTGTGTGTGTGTGTGTGTCCTTGCGGTTACATCGAAGTGGGGCCCAAAATTCCTATGGCTGGGCCCCACAACTTTAAAGGCCTTTCTGAGGGTCAGGATGTGATTTTAGGGCTGAGGTTAGAATTGATTAGAGCAAAGATTAGACGTCTGCCTTTATTTGTGATGGTTAGTGTTGGGGTAAGGGGCTAGGGAAGGCATTATGTCAATGGTGGGGCCCCACTTTTATAGCACCGCAAGGGTGTGTGTGTGTGTGTGTGTGTGTGTGTGTGTGTGTGTGTGTGTGTGTGTGTGTGTGTGTGTGTGTGAGACACGCAGGTTTATATACTCCAAAAATAAAAGCAAGAACAGGAAGGCGGGCGATAATCAAACAGGGAGATGGCGAGAGAAAACACAAGAAGGTTCCTGAGTGAGGCCTGTTCTCCTCTGCTGCACACTGGCACCTGTTTGTATTGACTAATTATAGCCAGACGGCTTTTTAGTAAAACGCTCTGAGACTTCTTCTTTTGGTGTGTAAGCGCTTTTCATGCAGCCGGCCAATAAACGGTTCAGTCCATACTTAAATATACCACCGCATGTTCATCGTTTGGACGAACTGGAGCGAGTGAATGTCTCAAGGGGCAAACAGAAGGCTTTGCTACAGTTCTTCTACAGCACAAATTACTCAATCACTGATAATAGTTTTGAAGAATATGCACGGAAACCAACATTTCAACAGTCTTCATAGAGAACACGGCCATCAGCAGCCCTGACCTCTGGCTATGAACTCGATCAGAGGAGTAGGTTGTGGAAAAGCACAGATTCTCAACCTATGGTTTTCTGTTGGACCGAAGTCAGCTGCTGGTCCAACACTAAAAGAATAAAAGCCAGGTACACTATGTGGTGATTTTTCTGGAAACGACATCGTGTGCAGAACATTTTATCTCTTTGCTTAGTTGTGTGTAATGTCGGACATCTACAAAGTTTTATCCTCCTGTACATGTTTGTAAAATCAAAGGTAAGGTAACTTTCTCTGCTCTGCAGCAACTATTCAAGCTTTCAAATTAAAATTTGCTACTTCTTCTATTTAGTGCTGTTATATTTATACTTTTTTGTCACCAAAGACCAAATATAAACGTGTACATTTACCTTTGAGTGAATCTGGAAAATATGTGATTTATGATCCTAAGGATCAAATGTGATGTGGTACGTCTTCTTCCAGTACAGTGTCGGTGATATGATTATTATTTATACATAAAGCTGAAAACCTGTTGTTCTCATGACAACACTTAAATAAAAATCACCTTCAAACTCACGCTCTCCTGCAAACTAAGGTACCGTAACACTTCCTCTTCCTCATTCAATTCTACTAACACCAGTGAAACTTTCAGGTAATACATTATTTGCCAGTGATTTTATTTTGACGTATATAAATGCATAAGTGTGGCTACTTACAGGAAGACTGCCGAGTTATCAAAATCAACGATGATCAACACCAATCTGCTACTGCGTCGCAGCAGCACTCGCACAAGATTCTCATAGTGATGCATGTTTATCACAAACACCTCCTGCCATCGTCTCCTCCGTCTACCTGCTCTCCACACATGATCCACTCTATTCTGAACACATAAATCAGCTTGAGACCTTACCTTCACCTACTGTGAGTCCACTGCCGCCGAGGTCCTACTGTATCTCAGATATCTCTCACCCGGTAATAGTTCACAGTTTAGATCAGTGAGCCCTCCTTGAGTCTGTTACAATCTGGGGAGCGTCATGATGTCTTGTTGCTTTCGCTCCTGTCTTCTTTGCGTTCTCTCACCTTGTATGTGTTGCTTTCCTGTCCTCTGTCTTTAACTCTGTCCACGTCTGTAGAGTCACATGAAGACTGCCTGACTGCCTCCCTTGAACTCTGCTGCTGCGGTGTTGGTGGCTTGCCCACACAAGGGTCTTCCCTGTATGATTGTGCTCTCATTTGCTTTGTGTGTTATATGCCAAAAGTGCACAGCATGTCCCCTCAGCACTACAATATAAGGTGCCACTACTTTAAGTAACACATCTTAGTGCAGTTTTTTGTCTTTCGTTGTTGTATTTGCAGGTGTGTGACCACTTCGCCGTGTGTGTTAACCATGCACACATTTCTTTACCAACACCTACATGTACCTGCTGCCTCTTCCCAGAAAAATGCTCAAGTATTATTAGTAGTAAAAAGCAGAAGCAAGTAGCAAACAGAGCTTATCACTGTAGTTCTGCGCTCCTCAGAAGTTGACTGCGAAGCGTAACTGAGAAGATTTATTGAAGTGACTAAAAATGTTCCTGTGAGTGTTAAATCATTGGCACCTTCGATTCACCGAAAGAAAAAGAGAAGCGTTTGTCATCCATCAGTATAGAAGCTGCACTGAGTAATACTTGCTGCAGACATCGCCTACATGAATGTATGTGAGGTCCCATGTATTTAAAGAACAGTCACATGAAGAAGAGACACTAAGGTGGTTAATGTACCGTACTGTACCATGTAATGTTAATGTAGCACCAACGGTCACTTCTACTCAGAGCTGCATTTAGATTTGTTTTTTTGTCCTTCCGTCAAATGTGGGGAGTAAATTAAAAAAAAGTACCAAATTGCGATTGTGACATTGAGGTGGACAGTATTTGAACTATGACAGAGTTTGACACCTCCTTGAAACCGTCCGTTTGAGAACGCCGCTCCACGTTTACTTACTTTCTCTCGACCTTTGCACACCTTGCACTGCACTTGTACAGAAACACTGACCTGCAGGTCTGACTCGTGCAGCCGCCATGTCTAACCTCTCCCACTAGTTGTGTTGTGACGCCCTCTGCTGTCTCCTCTGTTACTATGCCAACACAGATCTTTGCCGGTATTTAACGAGAGCCGATAATGAATCCACTTTGAAAAAGTGCAAAAACCTAAACTAATCAGAACGAGGCATTATAGTCTGTAGAAGACTGACATTAGATATTTTCCTATGAAAAGAATTTTGAAAGAAAAAGAGGTTGAGCAGCTGAACCCGCTGCCATAATTCGCGTGGTATTAGTTTATTTCATTTGATTTATTTTCGCGTAATTGGAGCCTTTAAAAACATATTTCTAACAATGCAGTTAAAAGGACGTTTGTTTATTTAGAGGCTACCTCTATCACGGACACTGGCGAAAACTGAAATAAGCTACAAAAACAATGAAACATTTTGATCCTTTTTAAACTTTTAATAACAGTAAACAAATTTCAAGTGTCCCGTAATACATACAAAAATATTTTAAGCTCAATATGTTTAAGCTGACTAATTAAAACTTTTATTAATTCAATAAAACAATCGATTCTAAATGACACAATTAAAGATGACTAATCCGAATCTTTGCCGTCGACGTTCAACCATTTGAGCTGTTTTTGTTTTATTGAATAGTTAAAAAAAAGAAAAAAATCCGCATACAACCAAAGCCCGACGCACGTGGACGGTGATGCCTTACACAGTTGCAGGTTTACAAGACGGTTCAACGTTTGGTTTTCCATTGACCCGACGTCTGCTGGGAAATACCAAGCCAACAGGCGCAAAGTTTCGTTGGCGCAGTTGAAAATTCACAGTCATGAAGTTGTCTCCTATCGTCTCTATTACATCCCAAATCACACAATAAAAGCCTGTCGTTGCTTTTCGTGGCTTTTACCGCGTGGTTTGTTAGATTGTAATTAAAAGATCACTCATCAAAATGAAATAAAGCTGCAGTTGACGTGATTGATGGGTCCCTGAAAGCACAGATACGTGCGTGCAATGCAACCGCTGTCTCTCTTTTATCACTAACTCATCAAAACCACCGAAAGTCGCACATTATTTATACGGTGTATGGGATGCGGGCGTCTAGCTGCCGCTCTCACAACACATATACCGCGGCCAAAAGTAAAAAATCTTTTTAATTTGTGATTGTTGAAATACCACCATCAGCGCCGTTTTTGTTCTTTCCGACCGGTCTAACTGTCCTCTTAACGTCTCTCGGGACTGAGCTGGGACATCCCTACCGGTGCGTCTCCGAACCGGCTCTTCTCCCCCCTCAGAGTGTCAGCCTCCGTGCCCAGACCCTGGGCCTGTCTGTCCTGGATGCAGAGCGGCAGGCACGGGTAGACGGCCGGTGGTGGCAGGTAGGAGGACCGCCAGGGCAGCAGAAGGTTGTTGTACACTGCCGAGGGATTCACGCGGGGCACCAGCCAATTCTGGGGTTGGTACGGCAGGTGGGGGGGGTGAGGGAGCGCGTCGGGTGCAGACAGAATCCCTCTGATGGAGGACAGGGGACTGGAGAACTGGTTGCTGGAGGTGGGGAAGTCGTCGCTGGAGGAGACCTGCCTCTGCGCATCCATCTCTGCCTCCGCAGACTTTCTCCCCGCCATCGCCGTTTGAGGAGGGGGGGCGTGGGGCCCGGAGAGAGGCCAGGACTGCTGCCTGCCACCAGTCTGAGGACTCAGCGGATGGAAACCACCGGCACCTCGAAGTGAGCTAAAGCCGGGGATCTTGGTCTCCAACGGGGAGCCGGCTGTTTCGCGTTGCCTCCGTGCCAGCGCAGAGGCCGGGATGCTCCTGCTGCTGCCCCAGAGTCCTGCGTGCAACAGGGCAGGGCCGTGCGTGGGTCTAGGCGAGGGCAAGGTGGAAGCTGCGCAGGCGGCGACTTTGCTCTTTTCTGCGCTCAGGCTGCTGTGGTACTGGAGGCTGAGCACGCGCGCGCGCAGCTGCGCGTTCTCCTCGCTGAGAGCCAACAGCTGGCTCTCCAGCATCAGGTCGTTGAGCCGCCTCTTCTCCCTGGATCGCTTGGCCGCCTCGTTGTTCTTGCGCCGCTTGTCCCAGTAGCTGGAGTCCTTCTTGTCGGCGGGGATCATTTCTCGTTTGCGGCGCCGGGTCGGGCTCATGTGGCTGCTGCAGGCCCGCAAGCCCAGCAGGCGCCGGGCCAGCAGGGATGAGCGCGTCACCGGCAGCAAGAAGCCGCGCTCGGGATCGGAGTCCTTGTAGCCGCTGCTCTCCGCCGAGGAGCTCTCGGCACCGGCGGGGCTGCTCGGGTTGGACATGTTACCAGACTGCGAGAAAATCAAAGTGTTAACGCACACAGCCACAGTTTTATAACAAGTCTGTCTGTCATCTGATTCTAAAGCCGCAACATTTTACATGAGGCAACATTAACATTTCAGTTGAAGTAATAATAATAAATTTTAGTTCAACAATCACTAAACAATTCATTCGTTTTACCATTTGTCAATAAAGTATTCTACTTTTTATTTACTTTCAGCTAAAGTAAGTTGTTACTTTTTCTGCAACTTTCTTTTTATGCAGGTATAGATTTGCCAACAAACAGTAGTAATAACAAATAAACGAGACAGTAGCTTAATTAATTAAACCAATCAACGAGTCATCTGCCAGACTGCTCAAATCTGACAGTTTAACACAACCTTAGTCGCCGCACTGACCTGGATGAGGAGATGGCACCTGTGGGGTGATTCGCGAGTTTGCTGCAGTTCTGCAGGAGCGAACGGCGTCACACACACGATTTACTGTATTTTTTACAAGTTAGGTTTGTGGGTGTTGCCGTGTTTTCCTCTCGAAGGCTGCGCGTACCTGTCATCACCATCAGCGGTGCTGGGGAACGCACATGTACTGTACGCATGCAGCCGTGCGCCTCAGTCCCCACACCGTCGGTTTCAGGGTGTGAAAACTGATCAGGCGAGTTCACTTGGAGAGCGGAAGTCCAAGACAACAGTGTGGTCACAAATAACCAACCAGGTGATACTGAAATGAGTCACTTTGGATCAGGCGCCCTACTTACTGCTCTTTAGCCTGCTCCACATCGATGGTTACAGCGCAGACCTGCGTAAAGGCGAGTTGAAGCAGCAGCAGGTTTCTACAATAAAGATACAACCTCTGAACAGTGGTTTGAAAGTGAAAACAATTACTCAACGAACGTTTAAATTCGCAAGGAATATATTTAATTAATCAATAATTAATTAACAGCAAACTGTGACAAACGTTAAAATGAGGTAACGCAATGAATTCATGAATTGCTTTTTTGTATTTATCATAACAATCTCTACCATTAATCTGGGGATAGAGAGGAAACACTGAATGATGATTTGGTGAAAGTGCACAGTGCATTGAAACTGTCTGAATTGGAAATTTGTGGTTTGCACTTCTGAAATGGAAAATGTGGAAATTACCAACAGCTGAAGTCGGTTTGTGCCCACTGTCTTCCTATGCACGTCTTCCAATGGAGGAAGTTCAGTCAGCAACACTTTCTGAACTGTAATGTAATTGCCACTGAAACGCTTCGTTAGAGACCTGCTTGCAAAAGACCCAGAGAGAGACGGAGAATACAGCACCTGCACATGACTCAGTACAGAAGGTACGTCACGCGTCTCCTCAGGTGGCTGCTCAACGCTGAGTCTACAGTTTCAAGGCAGCGCTTTGTACCAACTTCATGTTTCTCTCAGCAAAGAAGAACTTAAGAATTGGAACCTGGGGGTCAAATCTAAAGTTGTGATTAGACTCAATGTCTCCTGTATAATAGTGTTTTTTTTTAAAGAGATGCTCTAAAATATTAAAGACAATAAAAAACCCAAATAAAATTATGTATTCATTCATGTGTGCTGCCCATGAAAGGGTGATACTGCAGCTCTCCTCCTCCACTTCCATCCGTTAAACCAAGCGTAGCGTGACATGATGACGTTGAGACGGAATGATTGACTCTGCTGTCGGCCTGAAGTTTTCATGTGGCAGAATGTATTGTTAGAACCATCCTATTCTCTCCCACTGCTGTTATTAACACTGGTTTGAATGACGTGTTTTACTGAACACTGAGCAGGGGCCTGATTGGCCACGTTCCTTCTCTCTGGGTACAGAATGTACAGACAGTTAACTGAACACAGTGGCTGTCTGTGCTGCACCTTAAACTACAGGAGTAGACAGGATAATAATAATAAGGTCCATCCATCCGTCCGTCCGTCCGTCCGTCCGTCCGTCCATCCATCCATCCATCCATCCATCCATCCATCCATCCATCCATCCATCCATCCATCCATCCATCCATCCATCCATCCATCCATCCATCCATCCATCCATCCATCCATCCATCCCTCCATCCATCCATCCATCCATCCACCCTTCATCTAACCCTCGTACTGTCTTGCAGGTGCGAGTGAGCAGCTGTCGCAGGTGACGTACCGGCAGCTTTTACCACCAGCTGGTGAGGACACCTGTTCTGAACACTGAGCATCAGAACCATAACAGCAGCCCACGCTGCACTGTGAGATGACGCCGCGGTGAGCTAAGCGTGGGGGCTGTCCAGGACACCGGGGGGAATGTCCACTGAGCCACCGGCTCTGTGTTGGTAGAAAACTCCAGCAGATTTCTGTCTGACTCACTGTGACCACACGGGCCACAGGCTGCTCCTCCAGCTCTCGGCTGCTCTTGCAGCAAAGAAGATCCTCGCCAGGTTTTTGACGAGGCAGCAACCGGCGACTGCATCGATTCTTGACAACTATAGTCTGAAGTTTGTGATGAAAAGTCCAAAAAGGCGCGTGCACAGGAAACGCAGACCTAACACTTCCCCCGTAGCAACGAGGGGAACTCGTATCCACGCAGCTGATGTTAAACGATGATGCTTCGCTCACATCGTGACTCTTGTTGCACTGTACTGGTTGCATCTGCTCCTTTCGCTGCTGATTTACTGGCACCGTCCTTGGGAATATGCACAGAAGCCCCATGTGGTGTATGAAAATGGTGGGCATGCATAATGTTTACCACTGCCACCCCCTCGTTGCGTTGCAGCACCCACATCCTGAATGCATGTTGCAAACAATGTCTTTATTGTGAGCGATATAATGTCTGATTCAGAGCTAATAGGCAGATAATGAACACCTGGCTGGTGTTTACTGTCTGATTGAGACACCTCACCATATTACAGCATTAGCCATATTTTTCGTTTCATGTACACCCAAGTGAGCCTGTTGTTCATTTCCACCAGTTTCTAGTGTAATTATGTCACTAAAGTATTGAAGTTCAGTTTAAAGCCACTGGTTTTATGAGACAGAACTAGTTTCATTTTTGTCCTACTCTTTTGTGTGTCATTGTTTTTTCTTTAGTTTGAGGTCATGTGTCACAATTTGGGGACGATTAGACTAAAGATGTTGCGGTATGATGATTGATATTGATCATAGTTCTAGTAACTGTTTCAAAGTTAGGTTTCTGTTTTCAGAGAGGTAAAACATAGGTGTTCCATGTTAATGTGTTTTTAGTTGAGCCAAATTTTCTGAGTAGGACTGGGCTCAGACTGTGTGTGTGTGTGTGTGTGTGTGTGTGCGTGTGTGTGTGTGTGTGTGTGTGTGTGTGTGTGTGTGTGTGTCTTTGTCACGCTGCCTGGCCTCTCACTGTGCCCTGGTGAGTATTTATGGCAGGGGAAGGATGTATGTGCACAAGTAACGACGTATAACCTCACCGGCAGCTTCAAAATAGACTGAAAGAAAAGCAAGACGCTCCTTGGAAACCTGTGAAATGTGCTGCCACTATACATGGACTACGGCTCCAACAGTAGAGAGACTGATTAAGCCAGGTCAAATGGCCCAGGTCCAAAATTCTAACCTGCCCACTGTCAGATAAAAGTGCACCGGTGCTCTTCCTGGGACATTTTCCAGTCATAACTTTTGGCACTTGTGCAGCCACAAAACAAACTTTTCGTAACTTGTTCTTACTCATATTGACTCGTTCTTTGCCGCATTCTGAAACTCAACTACAGGAACAGCTTGGCGAGTGTGACTCATGGGCTTGTTGTTGCTTTTGGGCCTCAGACGTATTAGGCTCCGTTTAATAGCAGGATGGACTCACGTTTGCTTCCCTCTGGACTCGGCTTTTAGCGTAAGCGCTGGTTGAAATGAGGTTAAAGGTCACGGAGTCGCCGACATGTTGTTGCGCTAATTATGTAAAATTAGCTTCCCCTCCGTAGGTTGAACACACAGCCTGAGGAACGTGAGGCCGAGCCGTTGTTGGGTTGTGCTGCAGTACGAGGTACGTTCTCCACAGAACCACACGCTCTCACCAGTACTCTCTGAACCACAGGCTTATCATTGCTGACAGGTTTGAATGCACCCACACCGCTTCTTGAAGAAAGTGATAGCCCCAGGTGACTCATCATTGGGGTTTAGTCTAATCACTTTGTTCCTGTAAACTTTGATGTTGTTATGTCACCCCCACTCTCCACACACACATAGACACACACTCGCACCCCCTCAACAACCACCCCCCTCCCCAAACCTCACACCATGCTCTACTTTCAGCAGGCTGTTGTCTTCGGTGCACACAGAGTCCACTTCTATGGAAATACCGTTGCTTTGCTTTGGCTCCATCTTAACCTAGTTAACTTCTGCTTTCATGTCATGTGAAACCTTATTTATTTAAAAAGAGGCCTGTTGTGCGATTGTTGGGGCTGCCGTCTGCTGGCCTCATTCCCGCTCCTGAACTCACAGCTGAGCTGCTGCTAACCGCTTTACAGGAAGTTGAGCCTCAGCGAGCATGGAGGGGAATCGCCGCCTCGCTGCGAAGCCATGCTGCGAGTTTGCACTGAAACATAGCCTTTCCCACACCCCCCCCCCCCCCCAGGCCTGGGGACAGGAGTGGCCTGAGGGGTCACGCGCTGCCGAGATCATGCGAGATACAGAATAGGGGAAGAAACATGTTCACAGGTCGCACGTAGTGGCACCTCGTCATTGTCAAAGGTGTGACATTAAGCGCCCGTTGGGGATGTTTGCAGGCCTATGGTTGTAATCATCAGCTCAATTATGTAGCTGCAGAAAAAGCAGAATTGATATTTTAAATTAAGCAACTGTATAATTAAGCAACCGTAAGAGGATACATGTTTCACAGTTTGCTCATATTTCTACTTTGCATGGAACAAATTGAGGAAGTTCAACTTGTCATCCTCACCTTTCGTGCGTATGTTTTTCTGCCCTTTCTCACCGTCTTTTATTGCTGTGGTAACAATGTGATACTTGAAATAAATGACATCTTTGTCTGTGACTCATGTCCACTTTAAAAATACAAAAGCTTGGTACCTGGTATATTAGTAATATTAGATCGTGAAGGCTCCCACACTCATACGCATGCTTTGCCTATTTTACATTCTCATAGTTCCTCCAGGCTGGTGACTTAATCTATATATTTAATTTTTATAATGTCAGATATGATCACACGCACATTCAATAATGTTGCAACTTGCATCCTAATGCTACGAATGTTTTAGACGTGCAATATTTGACTTGTTTGTTTATTTTGGGTTAATTCACTTTTATCTTATTTCATTTTGTGACACAGGCTGATGATGATTTACAATAATCTGGATGCAGGTTACTCATCTCTCGCTCAAAAATGTTTAGGGGATCATTCTATAAGGCCTTACAGACGAAGCTGCGCTGTGTGAGGTTAGACAGCCACAATGGGCAACGGTTAAACTGTAGTGAAAAGCCTGGCCTAATGACTGTCTGTCAGTCTGTCTGCCTGTTGTTTTTTTTTTGGTGGAGGCTTGAGAGCACCCGTGCCACACATCACCCTAACCACTCTGCTGCACAGCCAGCTGTAAAAATAGATAGGAAAGATTGCCCCAGATATGTGCACGCACTCACACAAACACCCATGGATGACATAAAATACGCACATCCTCAGGTGTCGATGTGTGGCCTTTGTGGGGACAACCTCACTTACATGGGGAAAAGAGACGAGAAAGAGATATGAAACCACAAATAGATGCAACTGACATTAGGCGCATGTCGAACTTATAAACTCACTCAACTGCCTTTTGCTGAAACGTGCCATTGTTTGCGAATTGACCCCTCTTGACCTTCATCTGCAGTTGGTGCTCGTCTCCACCAGGTGGCATTAGATTCATGAAGGAGAAAGTGTGGTCAGACTTAACCCCAAGTTAAAATTTAGTGTGAAGGAAACCGGCCCAGTTAAATCATTGGCTGAACGGCTGTGAGATGCTGGAACAATTGTTTGAGGATTTATGATTGAAATCCAAAATTAGACTGAATTGAAGCCACATTTTACTGTAGATTAGCATATTAAGATACAGTAAGTTGTCACATTGGTCACATTGTTATTTAGGCCAGAATCATTTGAATTAAAACAGCAAGATTTATTTAACCTAAAATTACATTATACAACACTTTTTTTTCCGGTCCCCTTGATGTTTTTTCAGTTTTACTTCTAGAACTTGTCAGAACCAACCAACCGAGCTGGCTAATTGAGAGCTGGAGCTCAGTGGTGACTTTGCACGCTCTGTCTGAATGCAAAGCTTTAGTGCTTTCGCATTCCTGTAAACTAATACTCCCACAGTCGCTGCAGTGTGGAGGCAACGTTGCCATAAAGCCAGGGTGCCTTTCTGGGACGCTGAAGTTATGAAATCGCATCGGCCCGACTGAAATCTTTCTGGTTCACGTTTGTGGTCTGTTAACCAAGTAAAAACCTCTAGTTACACTTCATCTGCGCTAAATGTCAGCGTGATCTGTTGGTGCCGCTCGGGCCCCGGAGCCCCTCCTCCACCGCTCGTTCTCCTCTCAGCTCGGCTTGTGTGGGGAATACAATGGACTCACCTGGGAGCGAGCGAGGGGCGAGGCCGGTGCAGGAGGAGGGGGCCGGCGGCGCAGGTGCTCGCCATGTAAAGCAGCTGCCGAGCGCCTGTGAAGACAGCCATGTTGTGGACCTAACTGCTGTCAGCCGAGATTCTGATTGATGGCTCGGCCGGCGCACCTGGCTCCAAGGGCAACGCGGAGCTCAAGGACTGCACCGGCAACCAGCGCAGGTGAAGGTGTGTCTCTATGTGCTGTGTTAGTCACTATTTATTTACTATTTACACATAGGTTTAATGCAGTCCCAGTTCTTGTCACCCTCACAGGTTTGATGCGCATGTGTGGGGTTTCCCATGCAGCTTTCAGCAGAGGTTCTCAATGCACCACCGTGAGACAAACCAGCCCAGGGTCTCCTTAAGTTCCAGGTTGAAGCAGGTATGAACATAGTTAAGGTCTGGGCCGCTCCATGATGAGCACGGTGGCGGTGGGTTGAGTGACTGTACATTTAATTACGTTTCATAGCACTACAAAGGCCAATCTGCTCCTTGTCTCACTAGAACAACTGTCTGCAGCGACATGGACAAAGATAGCGTTGAGTCCGGTATGATTTCACTAACATCTGTCACGTTATAGCCTCATTTTGTGTGTTTGGCAGATCCTGCCTTGCTCATACAGTCCTGTATATATCACGTTACAGCTAGTTCAAGGCTCTGAATAGTTTGACGTAACGACCCCTCTGAGAAGTGGAGTGTCTGTTGTCTGCCCATGAGCAGTAGACGGGCTATAAATGCCTTGGTCCAAAGCGAGTGTGATGTGTGTCTGACAGGCCTCACATGGGAGGTGAGGGCAAACAGCCGCCGCCACCACGCGCAGAAGAGATCCTTTCTGTGCTTCCACTGGGGCCGATACGCGGTGAGTCAGTAACCATGCGCGCCCTCCCTCCTCCCGGGACCCTGACCCCTTTCGGCGCGCCGCTGTGTCGAGACACAGGTTAATGTGTTGGTACATCTTTTTCCCCTGTTGCTTCTGTCTCACTGTGTTGCCGCTCTCGCCGGTTGTCAGGACAATGTGGTGCGCAGCTACAAGTACTCCCCCCTGACGTTCCTCCCGCTGACGCTGTTCGAGCAGTTCCAGCGAGCGGCCAACCTCTACTTCCTGCTCATACTGGTTTTGCAGGTCAGATGCTGGCGACGAAGTCAAACAACAACAAACAGACAAAACGTATAGTGTGTGGCTACATTTGAGAAAACATAAACACTAAGGCAGCTACATGCGAAATCATCTAGTAACAAATCAAAAACATATGACAAAGCAGTAAATGCTTAACTACTGACTCTGCTGCAGCTGCTGCCCCGAACCTCCTTTATGAAAAAACTTGCTTTGAATATGTGGAATGAATTTGCAATGTTGTCATAATCCTTCATGCTCGACTTGGACCCGTCCACTAGGAGACGACAGCAGCCTGACAGTCGTTTTTTGAAGGCTCCAATTTGTTAATGGTGGCTCACTGGCCTTCTGTGTGTTTGTGTGCATGCACCGTGCTCTCCAGTGTGTCCCGTCATCTCGTCCATTCCCTGGTACATCACCATCATCCCCCTGGTGACCGTGCTGTCTGTGCGCGGCGCCAAAGACCTCTCCAACGACATGGTGAGCTCCAAGCGCTGATCGCAAACGCAAACACGGGACTCTGCCGCTGTCTTCTCTCCTTCATTGTCCTCATTGACTCCTCGTCCTCTTCTCATTGACGAAACCAGTCATCCCAGTAGCATTAATTTTCCCTCCTATCATTAAAGCTTTTCCTTTTAAATGCAGGCGCGATGTTTTGCATGGAGAATTCGCTGGTTAAGTGCATCACTGAGTTACGGTCGTTAACAGCTCTGGGTGAAACGCTTGCTTGACCCCTCTCTATTGACTAATCATTTAGTGGAGGATGTAAATCTCCCAGCTGGTGTCACTGTAGAGCCTCGTAATGGCGTTCCTCCTTTCTCTTCCCAACCTTTCATGGCCACCCTCATTCCCTCTCGCACGCTCTCCGTCCATCGCTCTCTCCCTCCATCCTCGTCACCCTTTTGAATCTTTCTCTCGCTTTTCTTTTTCTTTTTTCTTGTCTCGTCTTGACCGCCTCTACCTCTCACTCAGGCGAGGAGACGCAGCGACTCGAAGATTAATTCCCGGCCGTGTGACATTCTGACGTCCCGGAGGTGAGGACAAAGGCAGCGGGTTATTCTCCCAGGATTGCACTGCTCCAGTTTCAAACGTCTCTCTAATGAAGCTCTAATGAAGTGTGAACAAGTGAATCCCTGGATGGTCCCTTTGTCCATTAGAGTCTCGTCTTCCACACCTTTCGGGAGAACTAGAACCAATTTCATGAGCACGTCTTCCCCTGTTTCATTTTTAGCACTAAAGAATATCATTTCAGTTAAATGACAGGAATGTTTTTCCGGTGTAGTATTAGTATATTAGAAGAACAGATTTAACATTATTTTTTTATTATATAAACTATTTATAAAATATTTTATATTATATTTTACATCTGTTTGTCTTCAGTTTCACCACAGCCCAGTGGAGGGACATACGCGTGGGAGACATTCTGCGGATCCATAAGGACCAAATTATTTCTGTGAGATGTTCAGTTTATTAAAAAAAGTTTATTATTATTATTATTAAGTATGGCACGGACCTGCATTAATTATGCAGATATATCTACATAAACCCGAGTAATGGAACATTTTTTTGTGTCTTTTAATTAACAATAATTTTAGCATTTTTTTTTATGCTGATGTGTATATATACTTTTTCCTTTTTCTTCTCAGGCAGATCTTCTTCTCCTTTGTAGCTCAGAGCCTCACAGCCTGTGTTACGTGGAGACAGCGGACATCGACGGGTAAAGACCCTCCGTTCACTCCTATTTATACCTCGTTCCAGTCAGTTATGACTGAATGAAGTCAAACTTGACATGAATGTGTAATGGTTCTATGCCCAGTGTCATTAGCTGTGTGTGTTCATGTGTGCGTGCAGAGAGACCAACCTTAAGTACCGCCAGGCCCTCAGCGCCACACACATTGAGCTGAACTCTTCCCCTTCAGAGGAGGCTCTCGCTGCCTTTGACGGTGAATAATAAAATTGAACTGAGCCTATTTACAATAGGCCGCGAGTGTCAAAGGGATCATGTCACTATATGCCCACTGCAGGTGTGGTGCGCTGCGAGGAGCCCAACAATCGCCTGTACACGTTTCGAGGCCACTTGCACTGGAAAGATGAGTCTCACCCGCTGGACAGCGACCACATCCTCCTGAGGGGAACCGTCCTACGCAACACAGACCTGGCCTACGGCCTGGTCATATACACCGGTACACGCAGAGGACTTCAATCAGTTCAGGCTCAGGTTTATTGTGTATGGATTGGTCCCTAACACTTTGTGTGCCTGACAGACACGCAGTAAGTGAGTGTTGATAAAATGGGTACGAGCTGCGCTCACTGGTCTGTCGCCACCAGTGCCCTGCAGAGATACGCTCCATGATGAGAGGAACACGAACACGCCTGCTGCAGATTGTTGTGTTTCCAGGTGGACCTGTCCTCACTTCACCTTCGACTCTGGCCTTCTCTGGCTTCAATGACAAATTTTATTATGCAGAACTCCTTATTCTGCTAATTATGGACCGTACTTAACTCATCCAGGAGTGGATCTCTTAACATCTGGCAGATTACAGGTTCCTCCTGTCCTTTAAGTGATCATTGATCGGAAATTACTGGGCCAGGCAGAGGTGTCATAGATTTCCTAGCTATGACCCTGGTAAAGCAGATCAATAGATCAGAACCTTCCAGAGATGGGTTTTATACCATTCATCAGAGCCTGGCTGTTGGTATGACCCCAATTCCTTCTGATTGTAACTCCTAACACTCCACACACACAGCCTACTCTAAAATAAGAATGATGGAGGTTGATTTATTGTCGTAGGACTAAGTTCAAATCCATCCCCCGTCCTTGAACAGTTTGAAGATCCAGTTTTGTCATTTTTCGACATGCAGCTCGGTGTCCTTCAGTAGTTCATGTAAGACCGAGACAACATCACTGGAAAACATAATGTGATATTTTATTGATTGCTGTGAGGGAAATTCTCTCTTCCCCCTGACATCTCTGCACAGGGGTCAGATCCCCCCCGGAGCTGGTAGCGATTCAGCATCCTGCTCAAGGGCACATCAGTAGAGGCCTGCTGACACGAGGGCTTGAACTCTCACCCTCTGGTTGCAGGATGGTCCTTCGTCGGCCAAGTCGCTGCAGCAACAGCACCTAACATGTGTTGTGCTCTGTGCCAGGCGCCGACACGAAGATTTTGAGAAACTCCGGCAAACTGAAGCTGAAGAGGACTCGAACGGAGGAAGTTTTCAACGGAGTGGTGATCGGGGTGAGTGGGTGAAGGGCAGGTGGCGACAGGCGCGGGGCACTTTGCCGAGTTGCTGTTAAGAGCGCGTGTCTCCACTCTGGATCTCCAGATAGTCCTGTCCGTGTTGCTGGCGGTGCTGTTTCTTGCCATTGGCAACGGAGTGTTCGCGAGTCGGGTCATGAGCCAGACGTGGGCTCTCTCCGCTCTGGTGATTAATGGCAATCCAGTCTACAGCGCGTTCCTCGTCTCCTGGAGCTACATCATCCTGCTCAGCCCTGCCATGCCCATAGCCCTTTACATCACGTCCGTACCCAGCACCACCACACACTCCCGCTGCTGTTGTGCGTTCACTACTCCACGTTCACCATGCGTGCGTCCGCAGGTTCGAGGTGATCCACACCATCCACAGCCTGTTTATTGGCTGGGACATAGAGATGTATTGGCAGCAGACGGACAGCCCGGCCCAGGCCCGGAACACCTCGCTCAACGAGGAGCTGGGCCAAGTGGGGTTCCTGCTGAGTGACAAAACTGGGACGCTGACCCAGAACCGCCTGCTTTTCAGACAGTGCTGTATAGGCGGCGAAATCTACGGTAACCACACGACATATAAATACAATAAAACAGGATTGTTTCATGATTCCTAGCTTTGACTGCATGAATGCAAATAATAGTTTGCCATGTTTTCCAACCAAGTTGTTCGTCTAATGGAGGCAATAATCTGCTGCCTAAATATTAATTTATGAGCGACAAGCTGTTAATGACTAGAGAGCCAGTTGTTCCCAGTGGCTTCCAGTGGAACAAAGATCTGTCTGGAGATTTGTCCTTTGAGAGTGTGTTGATGAGGCAACAGGGGGCGCCCAGCATGCTTCTGTTCAACAGCGACACCGCCTTCTTTAATGCCGTTAAATGTAGTGATTCATCTGCTTCCACAGGTGACGCGTCAGTCAGAGCAGAGGACGTTGAGGTATTTATTCCCTTTGATCATTTTGCAGTCAGTCTCTTGCCATTTGCAGCGTTCATGTGCCTGTGTGCCCGCAGCCCATGGACCTCGGCTGGAACCCGTACTCCTGCGGCGGCCTGATGATGTCGGCGCCCGGCCTGGTGGAGAAGCTCCGGCGACGGCAGTGTCCGCTGAGCGGGGAGTTCTTCCGAGCCCTGTCGCTGTGTCACACTGTGATGGCCGAGTGGAGGGAAGGTGAGCTGGGTTTGCGGCGCCTCGGGCGGAGGATGCGGCCCTGTCAGCTGTTACTGCTGCCCCGCAGAGACTCCGGTTTACCAGGCCTCGTCCCCGGATGAGATGGCTCTGGTCGGTGCGGCCCGTGAGCTGGGATGGGCCTTCCTCTCCAGGACCAGAGACTTCATCGTGGTGTCCGAGCTGGGAGTGACGCGCCAGTATCAGCTTCTGGCTCTGCTGGACTTCACCAGCAAAAGGAGACGCATGTCTGTACTGGGTGAGAGTTTTACTGTATGTAATTGTTTACAATTACACTTTTGCCAAGTTGCCCTATTTTCTTTCTCTACTGTACATGTATCCTTATGGGTTTTCTGTTGTTTTCCAGTTCGGGAGCCTGAGGGTGGGTTAAAGCTGTACTGTAAAGGGGCAGACATAGTGATCCTGGAGAGACTGCAGAGGGACACTCCATATCAGGAAAGGACAGAACGAGCCCTAGAGGTAGAATCTCTATTGAATCAGAACAAGTGTGCTTTGCTGTACTAAGCTTAGCATCTACATGCAGCTGTATGGGTAGAAATACTTAGCCTGTCATTACAGTATATAAAAGTTCTAAAACACGCTAGAACTACTATCTTGCCTGCAAACAAACTTTATGCATTAAACTCATACTCTATAACGTGTTAGTGACATTTGTTCTCCTAGTTTCACTAACCCTCATGAAAAAAAAAATGAATGCCTTATTAATGTTCGTGCTTTAGGTTTACTTATGCTGACATATGAAAATGTCCAGCATTCACTCCTCAGATTTACTGTACTTTCATGAACATGCTGTAAGTACAATAACAAATATGTTGCATTAGTATAACAATTATATTAATATTTATATCCATACTACATGACAGCTACTTGGAAAATACAGCTGGACTAATGTACTGTTGATGACATAAACCTACCGACCTATTTATTCATTTAGGACAAATAAAACGCATTAAATGTATTTTGATGTTTAAAATGCTGCCAGTATAAATTGCAATTTGTGTTCAACTGTCTGAAGGTTGTCTAAGGTCCATTACTCCGTGATCAATAATCAGTATAATTTTCAAAAAATAAATTGCATAAGTCATCCCTTGTTTGGTCCTGAGATAGCTGAGCAATGCATGAACAGCTGCAATGTTTATCTTGTGTTTCCTGTGTCGATCCTTCAGTCGTGCCTGAAAGACCACTGAGCAATGTGCAGCCTATGAAATTACACCTTAACTTATCTTCTGTCAGCTGTTTGCCCAGGCCAGTCTGAGGACTTTGTGCATTGCAGTTCGATCTGTCCCCGAGGCATCATGGGAGCAATGGAGGAAAGCTCTGGCCCAGTCTGTTGCCATGGTGACCTGTGACCGCGAGGCACTGCTGGAAAAGCTATATGATGAGATGGAGAGGGAGCTACAGGTGGGCTCCTCGTGCATGTGATGGTATATGACGCCTGTCAAATGTCCATGGAAGCCAATCATTCACAGCATGAGCGGCACAGAAACATCCTATTATATACAAATAAAGCGTGGAGCAAAAGCTGTTGTCTTTTTACTACTTCTATATTAGTATGCAGTAAACAAAACATGCCATGTGCTTTGCTCTGTAGTTTGTGGGGGTGACTGCTATAGAGGATCGCCTTCAGGATGGCGTTCCTGAGACCGTGTCTCTGCTTCAACAAGCTGGAATTAAAATCTGGGTCCTGACTGGGGACAAAAAAGGTAAAATGAGACACACAAAGCTCATTTCCGCAACTTCAGTTCATTCTTTTTCCGCTCTGACCTGATTGTTTGCTTCTTTGCTCTAGAAACGGCGGTGAACATTGGCTACTCCTGCAAACTCCTGGATCCAGATACCAAACTGCTGGAATGGCAGGAGCTGAGGTTCGCGCTGATAAACGCACACCAGCGCACGCACGTTAGCGCTCGCTCATTGACCGTGGTATCTTTGCCTGTGCAGACAGATTCTCCAGTGCCCAGACCCGGGGGCCAGTTTCTTCAAGGCCACGCAGTCAGAGGTGTGGGCTGTGGACAACAAGACGACGAGAGCAAAGACCGCCGTGGTCCTCACGGGCCCCGAGCTGGTAAACATGCAGGAAATGTGTCGGCTCCTGTAGCTATGTCAATGAAGGCTTTGGCTTCTTACATGAATATTGCCTTAATGGAGCTGTTTGATGTCGGACCTCAGGCAGAGTTTGAGCAGAGGCCAGAGTGGGGGGCTAAGTTCATGAGCCTGGCCATGCAGTGCCAGTCGGTGCTGTGCTGCCGCGTAACGCCCGGCCAGAAGGCAGAGGTCGTCACGCTGGTCCGGAAACACACCAGCGCCATCACCATGTCCATCGGGGACGGCGCCAACGACGTGAACATGATCAAGAGTGAGTACGGCGGCGACAGTGTGCGTCAGTGTGTATTGTTCGCTCCGTTCCATCCTCACGCCCTGTGTTGTGAAGCGGCCCACGTGGGCGTGGGCATCGCCGGGCTGGAGGGAGGCCAGTCGGTCCAGAACGCAGACTTCGCCCTGTCCCAGTTCCGCTTCCTGCGGCGGCTGCTGCTGGTTCACGGGCGCTGGTCGTACCAGCGCATTTCGCTCTTCCTGCGCTACTTCCTGTTTAAGACGTGTGGGTTTGCTCTCGTGCACGTCTGGTTTGGGTTCTTCAATGGCTTCAGTGCTCAGGTTAGACACACGTGACCCTGAGACGGACTGACGTTACATATGCTGTGCACTGACCCCACGCTTGTTTCCCTGTTGTAGCCTCTGTACGAGACGTGGTTTATTGCTCTCTACACTGTCTTTTACACATCCTCCCCAATTTTGTGTCTAGCCGTCTTTGAACAGGTGAGACTCCTTAGAATACATTCTTTAATCAGACGAACACGTCTGTGGTAACCTGCCCCATCGGTCGCAGGACGTGAGCGCTGAGACCAGCCTGACTCGGCCGGAGCTGTACAGGTCGGGTCAGAGGCAGCAGCTCTCCAGCGTTCGCATGCTGTGCATGGCTCTGCTGTACGCGGTCTACTCCTCGCTGGTGCTCTTCTTCATCCCCGCTGGGGTTTTCTTCGACACCGCCCTCGACTACCAGACCATGGCGGTCACTGTCTCCATGGCGGCCACGTTCACCGCCACTATTGAGGTCAGCGTCACACTAGAGAGATGTTGTGTAAAATCACCATAAGGACTCAGTGTCAGTCACCATGCTTTTCCAACTGCGTTGTGTCTCTCTGACTGTCAGATTATTCTTCTGACCAAACACTGGACCAAGTACAACGTCGCAGCTGCGTGTGTCTCTGTGGCGATGATGTTCATCTGCACCAGGATCACTCACAATGCGCGTCTGTTTCAGAGGTCACCGGTCGACTACAACTTCATCGGTACCTTCCCGCTTTATTCCTGTCTGTCTCCTGAGTGACACCTCTCTCCTCTTCTGACCGTGGCCGTTTTTACCTGCTGAGGTGATGGTTGCATGGTTCCGTTTGTGTGCTCAGGTGTGTCCGATCAGGCCTTCGCGGATCCCGTCGTGTGGCTCACGGCTCTGCTCACTGCCTGGGCAGCCGTTCTGCCCTCGGTCACTGCCCGCGCCGCCATCGTCATCGCCTCCCTCCACGACAAACACAAGGTGAGACGTTTCTACATTGTCCAGATCCTCATGGACATCGTGCTGAGGCAGACAGTTGGCGCTCACTGTCCTCTGGTTGTGTTCAGGTCCACAGCGTCTCCCGTCAGCCGGTGGAGCTCAGGTCCCACTTCACAAGAGGCTCGTCTCTCCGCCGCTCGTCGTACGCCGTGTCCCAGGGGCCTGGACCCGGGCGCCTCATTAGCTCAGGAAACTGCATCCGTAGCGCGGCGCCTAAGGAGGCGACTGCAAGGACCAAACCCACTGACTCACCTCATAAACCTGCCAAACCTGCACACGAAGAAGAGCTAGGACGGGAAAATATCTAATCTTATACTGTATGTGGTCGTAGCGTAGGATTGAACCAGTGTATGTTTGATTTTGTCTTAGCAGAGCTACTGTTTTATAATAAAGTAACTAAATATATACTGTATATTATACTCTATAAATAATGTTTATTGCCAGCACATAGACATTTTGCCAATAAATATGCTGAGGACAGAAGAGGATCAAACCAAACGCAATAAACAAACAGAAGTGCTTTGTTTTACAATCGTTTTATTTGTTAATTTATTTCAAAACACGCAATTTTACCCATATTATCCTTTTAAGTTTTTATTTTTCTGTAACAGTTATTACTCAGATTTTTTTCCTTTCAAAAGTTTCAACTGGAGTGAAACTAAAAGTCCTCCACAGGCTCTCCGGCTTCTGCAGTGGGAGGAGGGAAAAGAGGCTTTCTGACCAGACGTTGTGAGTGGGACTTTACACCAGCGTGTGTGTGTGTGTGTGTGTGTGCGCGCGTGTGTGTGGGTCTGCGTGCGTGTTTAAGTGCATTCGGTGGAATGTCTACACGGCCAGTAAATCACAGGACCCGTAGAGCAACCCAGACAGCTGGACGTGGTCTTTGTAGCCAGATTGTCGTACCTCTACTTTCATCTTTGGTTTAAGCAAACACTCTTAAAGGCAGACTCACCCTCTCCAGCATGTGTCTGTTTGTGTGTCTGTCCGAGTGCAATATAAGCCACCGTCTCCAGACGACTTTGTAAACTTAAGTAAGTACAATGTAAGCGTCCTTGCATTGATTGTGGCCCTTCCTTGGCGCTGGAGGCAAAGACGGTCGAACACTGTAAAAACGATGGAGCCATGATTGGGGAGGATCGGCTTGCGAACGTCAACACGGACTCCGTTTTGACGTCAGTGGCAGTTTGGGGCTTCCATGTAAAGCAGTGTGACATCAGTGTAGCGAAGGTCGGGGGGTGCTGTAGTGCTCTTGCCTCCCCAGCCACTCTCTACTGTACCCTGCGTGACTGGGGTTTGCATGTGGGAACGGGGGCGAGACGCGGGGGTCAACATGTGAGGCTCTAAATGTCCGGGGGAGATGTGGGGAGGGGGAGGGTTGTACACTCTGACCCAGCAGCAACGATTAAGATTGGGGGGGTCAGGTGTTTGCATAGTTCTCTGTGCAAAAGCCACCAACCGGAGCCATTTTTTTTAATTCCTCGCGGCTGGTTACATCATCATTAGATTAGCAGGACATCGTGGCGGGTGATGGGACGTATGATGTTTGCACCACAGCTCTTTCGCTGTGTTCTTTTGACCTCCCGCGGTGTCAGGAGAGTGAACGGTGACGAGGAGGGAAAATGGTGAATGGGTTTTGTGTTGGAGGTGAGTGTGTGCGTGTTTGTGTGCGTGTGTGTGTGTGGGATTTGACAGGCGGACGTATCGACGCGTGATGGTGGGGCAGTCGTTTGGCAGTCGGGCACTACAACACAGTGTGTCGTCTAAATACAGAGAGCGTCTTTTCCCTTGATTTTATTCCTTCATCCCTTCCTCCTCCCCACTGGCCTGCCCTCTCTCTACCTTTTATCTTGTTTTGAAACTGATTGTCTTCTACCATCACAAAGACACTTGGTTCTGATTGATTAACAGGTAACAGAAGAGGGAGAGCACAGTGTGACTGGGGGTGTCTACATCAGTCCCACTGGCAGCCTCACTCGATCCCGCAACAAAACGACGAGCGTCTGTTGTTTGACAGCAAGCGCTGGCGACATCTGTTGCCGGGGCGATGGGATGCCAAATGGTGCTGCGGTTGGTTGGTCGGTCAGTCAGTAAGAAATGGTTTCAAATTTTTGCATGACAAATATTGCAACCCATAGTAAAGGAACATAAAAAAGGAAACACTTTGTCTTCCACATAGGTACAAATGAACACACACATACACAGTTTGAAGAAAAGCATGTAGACAGACATTCAGGTATGCTGAAGGCCGCTCGGGCCTGTGTGTGTCCCTCTGATTAACTCCAAGTAAACAGCCTGTCTTTGGAAAAGCAAGACACACAATTCAGGACCCAAGTGAGGACCACAAGCTGAGGAATGAAGACTGAATGCTATTGATTGGGAGGAGAGGCATTTGACCTCCCCCAGCACACACTGCCCCCTACTGTCTGGATTTATATACATCAAAGAAACATGGGGAAAGAGGGAAGGGTTGCAACAACACATGCACACAACCAGTGAATCCAACAGTGACGAAAAATTCTAAAAACAAGGACCCGTCCAATGCCTAGAACCCAAATCCTCCCACCCTTTTTTGTTTCGATAACCAAAATATCCCCCACCCCTCCTCCACCCATTCCCAAGTCTTTCCTTCCTCCTCGTCTCCGCACAAAATCACAGGTCATTCCTGTTGGTTTCTATACAGTTATACAATATCCATGCACAAAAGAAAAAAAGCGCACCTTCCTTTCAACAGGAGGTGCTGGTCTTTAGTAATCTAAGCACACCAGGAGCACTTGAACACACCCAGGAACCTTCAAAAGTAACTGTGAAATAGTTTTTTTCTTTTTTTTTCCGAGAAAAGACAACTTAAAGGCAGAAGAAAGCTAACAATGCGTAAAATGTTATTCCTACTTTGGTTTAACACCAGATTTTTGGTTTAGAATTCAGCCCAAATCACGTTTTTGTCCTTTTTTTTTATCCTTTTATTGAAGCCGCCCGTTAGAGAGCTTTGCACTCCAAAGCTCCCGCCCCCTCTCTCTACTCTAGTCTTCTCTTCTGTCTTTTCTTTTCTCACGTAACCCTCCACAGAAACATTCACAATGTCTTTTCCTTTATGAAAACAGTAAGTACATGCCGTAGCAAAAACAAACAATAGAGAACGTACGAGAAAAATGAGCAAACAAATAAAAGGAATTTAACAGTATAAAGCTTCAAGTCACAAGTTCCAAAACTAACTATCATAGTATCATAGTTTCATAATCATTGTTATCATTAGCAGTATTATTTTCAGTTTAAATTACATAAAGTTTACATGAAAGGTTTTTGAGGTATTTCAGAATTAATTGTCAACACAGGCCTACCGGGTCTTAGCACTAGCCAGGGGGAGAGGTCGTCTGCACAGACAAGGTGGAGGGAGGAGAGAATTGGTGTCTATAAACTGTCAGCGAGTCGTTCCACATGTTTCCAGTGCAGCCTCTGTGCTTGCACGCCGTGGAGAGAGAGAGAGAGAGAGAGAGAGAGAGAGAGAGCGAGAGAGAGAGAGAGAGAGAGAGAGAGAGAGAGAGAGAGAGAGAGAGAGAGAGAGAGAGAGAGAGAGAGAGAGAGCGAGAGAGAGAGAGAGAGAGACTTTAAGTGGCGGGTTTCTACAACCATAGCCCCGCGGAGCGCTTCGAGCCTCTGCCTTTTACCCCTCTTGTTCTCTGTTACACAAAAATATCTCTGATGTGAGAGGGGTAATGCGGCCGAGAGCCAAAGCGCACCGGGCTCGGAGAGAGAGAGAGAGAGAGAGCGAGCGAGAGAGAGAGAGAGGGAAAAGTCCAAACGCAAAGGCCGTGAGCTACTAGAAGATCAACGATACAGCAACAAAGACTCCGACAGATTAGGGAGTAACATATAATTTTGTTTCAAATAAATAGTGTATAGAAAAATGTTTTATAGACTTTCTACATGATAAAGTGCTTGTATTCTAGTGTATCAAGATGGAAAGTCAATATGGGAGAAAATGCTTACACAGCCCCCACTCTGTGTCCCTCTCTTTGGCCCCCATTTCTGTCCATCCAATTATGTGTGTGTTGTCTGTGTGTGAGTGTGTGTTTGTTTATGTGTGTGTGTGTGTGCGTGTGTGTGTGTGTGTGTGTGTGTGTGTGTGTGTGTGTGTGTCCAGTGCAGTCCCACCCGTGGTTGAAGGGAAAAGGCACTCAACTCTGTCTGCAAGGCAGCCACCTACTACTCTGTGGCATGATGCAGTCCGACTGCACTGTTAGCATCAGTGTGTGTGTGTGTGTGTGTAAAACATCCTCTGTGTGTGTGTGTGTGTGTCTGTAACAGCTCTGGACAAAGAGGGAGGGCTCTAGTTTTTGGTTTGTTTCCCCCTAGGCAGTTTGGGACCGGTAGGCTGCAGTATCTTTGGTATCAGTGGCGGTTTCACAAACCACTCAGCTTAGTGAGGTAGCCACATTGGTTCTCACTACAAACAAATGTCACTTTGTCAGCCTTAATACCTAGGGCTGAAACTAGCAATTTACCTATGCTCACTGAACTGTTTACCACAAATTGATTCGAGCTCATCGTCCTCGGGCGACGTTAACTCACTGCTTACAGCAACGTGAAGTTAGCCGGCGCCTCCCCATCAGCTCCTCTACAACGACCGTCTCTTATCTAATCTGCACCGCTAATCTGACTACATTGTTGGAAAAAATGCTACAGTTGCATCTTAAGACCATACAGATAACTACTGAGTCCCGAGGTCGAGCCCACCGCCGCCGCCGCCTCCTGCAGTAAAACCCACTGAGTCAGCCAGGACATTTGGAGGTCATTCCCCCCCCCCCCCCCCCCCCCACGTTCACCCCGCTCTCGAGGCTCAGTTTGAAGGGGGCTGAGAGGACCATAGTTCAGACACGATTGGCCGAAGGAGAGAAAGCGTCCGTCGTTCCCTCTCTTCAGCAGCTCCCTGTTTTTCTTCTTTTGCTCCTTCTTGTGATGAATGTCTCCTCCCGGTCTATATTCACATAGAATGCGCAAAACTCCTGTCCTTCCGTGGTCTCATTCTTGCATCCCTCTTTTTTTTTCCTTTTAAAAAGTCCTCCCTTTTTTTTTGTTTTTGATTTATCAACAAGGTGCCTTACTTATGCACAACAGAGCACAATAGTAACAAGAAATAGAAACTTTGTGTCTATGGTACTAATTAAATACCCGCATCAATATAGAGAGCAAGAGAGAAAGAGAGAGGGCAACGGGGTTAGAGGGACAGGAGGTAGAGAACCAAAGATAGAATGAGAGAGACTTTTCTTCCCCTTCAAAATCTGTCCAGTGACGTGTTGGAGACATTTCTTGGAGTTTGTGACACAGCCTGCGTGCGTGGTCGCCCACACCGTCGTTTGAGGTTTGGTTATTGTATGCCCTAAAATCGAATTCTTTTTTTTCTTGCTTTTAATACAAAAGTAGATTTAATTCACTTAAAAGCTGATTGTTGGCTGCTATGGCACACGTCGCCCATCGCCTGCGGGCCTCTCCAGCTCTGCGTGAACCCTAGTACCGTATTCTGTGATTTGCATTAAGGCAGTAAGCATTGGCACTAATTATTGTTTGCTTTGGACAAGTGAGTGTGGCGTTAGCGGCTGGAGGCGGCTTCTATGAGAAAAACCAGAGGATTCGGCTTGACTCTGGCCTCGTATCGGCCTTTTTGGAAACAAATGGTTTGGGAAGATCGAAAAATCCTGTAGATTAAGCCTCCGCTGCACCTAAGACGTGTCTGTCTCTGGAAACCTTCTCTCTTTTGCACCTTTCTATCCCCTCGTTTTGTCGTTCGTGTTTGAATTTTGTCATTTTTCAGATTCGGATTGGTTAAATAAATCCCTGCCTTTTTGCTAAATCCCTGTGTTTTCAGCGTTCAGTTTAACCATCCCCCTCCTTCAGCTTCACCGGTGCTGGTTGGATGAGGAACAACAATAGGATAATGGTTAGCTATTGATCTGCCTTCAAAGAGCTGCGAGGGCCCGAATGTGTTGTGCCATGACTTCTCCTCAGCATCTAGTGGCTCTTCCCTCCCTCTCCTCCACTCTGAACCCCCTTGCTCTGCTGGATTCAGGTCTCTGCTGTGGACAGCAGGGGGCACTGTTGCTCTGTCAGCACGGGCAGGACCAGGGAGGGAGAGGTGTGCTGCTGCTGTAGTAGTGAGGCCTTTGTGTCCCCATCTCCACTGGGTTCCGTGTGCTCCTCTTACACGCTGCTCCTCGTATGCAGCTGTAATGTAGTTGGCTGGATGCCCGAGCGCGTTGTCGTCGCCGCTCGGTTCTCCGTTATTGATCAGAGGAAAAGCTCCCAGCAGAACAAGGAGCGTGTCCAGACATCTCACCCACCTCTCCTGTTGGTCAGAGAAACGCAGACTCTAGGCTCAGGCTAAGAGGAACAGCGACATGTCTCCCTACAGGCCTTCAACATCTGTGCAAAAAATATAGACCTGGGCCTGGAAGACCTGAGTATCTGCTGCCAAGGGTCTTGAGTTTCACCTTCAGGAGGGGTCAAGGCACCGCTCTCTCCGTCTGCATCGATTCATTTTTCAATTCATTAGTTTGCCGTATGATCAGGCTGAGCTGCTCTCTGAAATGGCTGGCCATCAGGGAATACCTTTGGCTGAGGAATGAAGGAGACTACAGGAGGAGGGGGAGGTAGAGACGGCGAACCGGGAAGCCTTGTTGTTTTTTTCATAGGTTTGCGTGGTTTCCTTTGTGGCGGCCTCGCGTGTGCAGGACGGGGGCTCGGATAATAAGGCTGTGTGCTGTTCTGTTGTCAGATTTATTGCCGTTCTTTCGCCCTTGTTGCTTCCGTGTGCCGGCGCGGTGGGGACGTGTGAGAGGGGAGCAAGGAGGCAGACACAAAGGAGGCGAGCGGGGAGGGAGAAGCAGAATCAGCGGCTACTTGCTCGACGAGGGAGGAGGCCGGCATAATTCAGAACACCGTCCGACAAAAACATCTAATCTTTGGTGTCTCTTTACTTTGTCAGATGCCATAAAAATGATTTTCTTTCAAAAAAGACAGAATCAATGATTGTCCTTGTGTGAGTAATGCAAAGTGGACCTGACTTCACAATTCACCCTTAGATTATGCTTGTTTCAGGTGAGAGCTTGAAATTCTGACAACAAAAGATGATTGCATGGCACAAGGGACTTCGGGGCGGAGGACACATTCAGACGGTCCAGGCCAGGCCGGCTTGTTACCAACGGGCTTCACAGGCTCCGACCTGGCTCCCCGGCCCTCTGAAGGCCCTCGCCTCCTCTCAGGCCTTGGAGAAGGTGGTGGCAGAAGTGCCGGGCTGGCCGGGGCTGGTGCCGTGGTCGTCGTGCCAGCGGTCCACACAGCGGCGCCGGGCGTTCATGAAGAAGTTGCTGACGGTGCTGAGCTCCAGGCCGAGCTGCTGGGAGATGGTGATCTGCATTTCCTTGGAGGGGCGCTTGTTCTCCTTGAAGATGGCGATGAGCGTGCGGCGCTGCAGGTCGGTGAAGACCAAGCGTTGCTTCTTGGGCGCCGTGTTGCGGTCCTTGTGTTGCTCCTGTTCTTTGCGCTTGCAGGCTTGGTGTGGATGGCAGCGGTGGGAGGGATAGGAATGAGAGTGAGAGGCAAAGAGGGGAAAGAGAACACGAAGCAAGGTAAATATACAAAAGTCATTATTTTCACAACTGAACAACAAAGACAGTGGTTTGAGGGAAATACGGTAAGTAAATATATCATTAGCCAATAGTTAAACACCTAAAGACTAGTTTGTACAGCAGTAGAGATTCTACAACTCCATCTCTATTGCCATATTAAAGTTGATTTAAAGCTAATCCATGCCTCCTGCCCAGTGGGAATATTCCTTCCATCCTGCAGAGTGCAGACAGGGAGCCAGCCTGCGGTGAGAGAAAGATGGGGGGAGGAGGAGGAGGAGGAGGGTGCGCGACTGGCTGTTGCCTGCTAGCTGGAGACACTGCTGTTTGATTCAATATTAATGCAGTTTGAGTCGCAATGGGGGACTGAGTGACTGTTGCACAAAAGTAAGCATTTTGTGTGTATGCGTGTGTGTGTGTGTGTGTGTGTGTGTGTGTGTGTGTGTGTGTGTGTAAATGAGAGATAGAGGAGGGGCAGAGGCAGGAGAAAAGACGGGAGAGAAAAGAACAGAAAAGGTGGAGGAGTAAGACAAAGTGTGAGTGTGTGTGTGTGTGTCTGCGTGTGTGCGTGTGAGTGCATACGAACCAAAGAGAGAGTTGAGAATAGGAGGGAGGGGCAGCAAGTGAAGGAGAAAGAGCGATATTGACCGACTTTGCTGTAGGAATTGGGGGGTTCTCTTGAGGGACTGAGGTCAGAATCCCCCCCCAGCAGGTCTACAGTCTGCTACTTCAAACAGAGCCCACTGGAGCCCACTCTATTGAGCTCTGAGAGGGTATTTATAACCCACTAGCCCCCTCCCCAAACGCAAACACTTGAGAGGTGCTTGCTCTGGCTGCTATAAGCCCTTCTCATACACAGAGCAGTTTTCAAAAGAAAACATAGCATGTGTAGTCTCGTGCGTTTGGGAGAGGGAGGGGGGGCTTGTAGGCAGAGAACACCAAAATTAATAGTTAATAGAATGTTGAATTGTGGGTAAGTGTGTTGTAACTCAAGGTATTTGTAGGAGACGGTGGAAGGCAGCAGACCGGCGCAGGGCGAGAGAGAGAGAAACGGCGCCCAGAGAGTGTGTGTGTGTGTGTGCGTGTGTGTGCGTGTGTGTGTGTGTGTGTGTGTGTGTGTGTGTGTGTGTGTGTGTGTGTGTGTGTGTGCGTGTGTGTGTGTGTGTGCGTGTGTGTGTCTCAGGTTAAGGCACCACCTCTGCAGCCACACGTTCCCCCTGCTGGCTGACGATCGAATCCTGCCACAGCGGACTGTGTGTCCCTCTAAGCTTCCCTACTGTCTCAATAAAACGAGAGCAAATTGGAGAAAGAAAGGGAGAGAAAGATGCCATCCCTGTGGGGTCTCCACCTGCTGCCGTCGGGACTGTCTGATACTTTCATACTCTCCTTCAATAATGTCTCACTCCCACAATCTGTGTGCGTGCGTGTGTGTGCGTGTGTGTGTGTGTGTGTGTGTATGTGTGTGTGTGTGTGTGTGTGTGTGTGTCTCGTTGCATTCAGGGACAGATTTTTCTTCCAGTCAGTGTTTGGGGGGAGGTTGTGATTATGCTGAAGAGGCTGGGGCCAGGCAGTGGCGCTGTGTGTCTAATTACAGTGGAACAGAGCCCATTGATCAGTCATTGCAGTCCAATCTGTTTACTACAGATGTCTAACCTGCACACAGGCCCATCCATCATATTCCACATCAACACTGCAGCTATGTACTGTACATGTCACACAAAGGCACACAAACTTGTTCAGATGTGTATCTATGGTGTTTACATCATCATGTGTATACAGTAGAGAGACGCAGATATAGTAATGAGGAGCAGAATGACGATGTCATAGGGTTTGGATTCTTCAGTGTCACAGTGAGATGAGTCTCATTAGTTTAGCAGCTACAAGACAAACCATTAAAGCTCCAGAAAAGAAAAGGAAAAACCAACAAAAAAAATTTAATTTGTGAGTAAATCGTCAACACTGATGACACTGACTGTTTCTGTTCACACCATCGGCCGCACGTTTCTGGCTTTCACTTTATTAGGTTTTTCTGAATATAGAGGCATGAATGCGTTCTGGTGAACCTGTAGCACCAAAACCAGCTAAATGCCACCAATTAATTCCAGGGACAAACACTCGTAGCGATTTATTAACAAATTGATTCGTTTCTCATGCATCAATATGACGACAACCTATTTGAAAACACATTTGGACGCGCCATCTGGAAATCTTTTTAAATCTTTTGTTTGTGCATCTGTTTCAAGCAAACATCGAGGACGGACAGAAATCTTTATAAAGCTTTATAAAAATATATAAATTTTAGGTCAAATTGTGATGCTTTAATATTTTTTTTCAAAACTAGACTGAATAAAATATGAAAGAAGAAATTTATTCTATATAACTATGAATTAGAACATGCTACCTTAAATCCTTCTGTTACAAATAAAACTGTTATTATTATTATTATTATAAGCTTCTGATGGGCCAAAGGAAAACTAGCAGCTTTGTTATCAGCTAAAATAGCTGTAGGATGAATCACTCCAGACCCAGCTGGGCAGATAATACCGCTCAGTTGCCATAAGATGGTTGAGAACGTGCACCTGACGGAGCAAAAGCAAAACATACTTCCAACCATCTCCTCAGCAACAAAGCAGGTCCAGCATTTATCATTTCACAAGCGATGCTGAAATGTTGCACTGGAGCCGTTTTGTACACAGTGTGAGTGTTGCTGATGCAATCAGAACCCTGCGTTATGAGACATGATCGTAGACGTGGTCAGATGCACGGATGCTCTGCTTTTTTTTCTTTTTTTTTTTAAACACTTGCAGGGGTTCGGCTCGGCGCTGACCGCGGAGAAATCACTCCTCTGCTCGGCACAGACGCGCCATCCCCTCTGGGTTTAACTTGTGGGGAAGACGATTCATTTCCCAGCAGGGCCATGAGCCTAAACATGCGTCAAAGCTCTGCCAGGTCTGTTTGAAGGTTGAGGAGAGGCATCAAAGTAATGCTAAAATACATTACATGTATTGCCCTTCACAGTCACAGCAGCTCAACATTGCTGAACATGTTTGAGAACACTGGGGGGGGAGACACTGGAATAGCCTAAAACAAATTCCACAGGATCAGAAAGACCTGGTGTCATAAAGCAGGAGATGCTCTAATATTTAGCACAATATCTATAAAACATTTCACATATTTGGCCTTAATATTTTGCTACTTACAGCTGATATTTAACTAATTGTGAACAGTTTTTCAAATGTGTGGTTTCAGGGCTTGAATATTCTTTACTGTCCACTGACCTTTGACAGGTAAGAATGAAATCACCTTTAGTCCTATACCTTTAAAATCTAGAATCTTAATCTACCTAAAAAATATTATTCCCATATACACATTTTTTTCTATCAGAGACACTTTAAATACGCCACACATTTTCTTCTCTACAGTATTTTTCAGGTTCATGCTCATCCGACTGCCTACAGAACTATTCCAACATAATAATGGATTACTAACCGCTTGTAAGGTTAACTGGTCGTCAGTTTTTTTTATTTAAAATAAGTTTTTTTTCTGGATTTTGAACAACAAATATAGTATATATTCCCTGCTTTTAGTACGATCAGCGCGTGAAGCTGAGGAGCGTTACTCTCTTAATGTCCCTCCACAGCCAATTCAGACGTTCAGCCTCTGTCTCCACCGGAGAGTCACGTCCTGCCGCCCCATCGACCGCTTGCTTTGTGCCGGTCCGGTCGGCAGGTGTCGCTCTCGCCGTAGCCCGGGCTGCACGGGGCGCCACAGAGCGCTGCCTTTGCTACAGGCGCTGGATTTAGTAATCAATATCGATCGATCGGTGAGGAAGGGGGCCCTGATTACTGAACCAAGCTCGGCGTAGAAAAGAAAAAAATCGATCATTGCAGCTTTTAGAGCTACAGTAGGCACCGAGCAGAGAGACGGACATAAACTCATGCACAAAGAGCAACCGGACAAGAGCAGAAATCGTGGTGTGGCGCTGAGTGTTTTGCGAGGCGCACTCCCCGCTGCGACACGACCAAAGAGAAACGCCATTTATATAACTCGCTATTCCGAGCTTTTAACGGGACCTGGCCCACTTTGAATGGATCCCTCAGGCTCCTCACACATATGTAAGGATTGATTAACAGCAGTCTTGGTTTTAGTCAACACATGTATGTTGTATCATAAGTTGTATCACTTTGATATTATTTCCCACGGATGCAAAATAAAACCCTAAATCCACTTGCAGGTGAATTCAAGGACCCGCTAGGTTGGATTTAATAGTCGTGCACTTTTTCTGTTTTAATCTATCAAAATACTTCATGGGGGAACTTTATGCTTTATGCTCGGCTGGAAACGTTATGACTCGGGCCTATTTCTTTTCCACTGATGACATTAATATGCTTTGCTTCACGACAAACCATGCGAGGTTAAGAGAAAGGCCCTGGGTGTTCGATATCGATCGATAGATTCGTGAATAATTCGTGTGTGAAATTCAGTTCGTCCAATTAATTATGCCTCGGAGGGGGGTGGGCCCAGGGAGGACGCTCGTGGGGAGGTGGAGACATGAAAATACGCCAGGACGGAAGGAGGGTGGAAAGTAAGGTGGTGATCCAGCGTCCCGCGCGCATTGAAATGAGAGGTTTTGGAGAGGAAACTAAGTAAATGATCAGCAGCTTCTTCCTGCCCGTTTCCTGTATGACCTAGCTGTCTTAGGCCTCCGCTGCCCCTGCAGATGCGAGTTCATCTTGAGCATTAATCATTTATTGATCAACACTGCCCTTCCTGCTCATGATGAGAAAGTCAAACCGCCTAATATTGCGCCTATGAAACCATGATTACGCATCTGCATCTAAATGTTTTCCTCCCATTCGCGTTTGGAAATCCTTCCTCGGTTTGGAATTCAACCACGGAGCCCAGTTTGTGATTCACGTACAGCAGACGAGGTCAAAGACTGTTGATTTAATTAATTTACCAATAAACATGTTTTTCCGGCTACGGTGTGGAGCCTTTGCACACACACACACACACACACGCACACACACACACACACACACACACACACACACACACACCGACTCCTTCACACGGCTTCTTTCCATTCCTCGCCACTAATCCATGCAGTGCGCGTGCAGTTCCGTCGTTCTCCATATAAACGTGCTTGGGCGTTTCGATATTTAAACCCCAGTTTATTTAATAAGTAACGTGTCTGCTATTTTACATGGACTGTTGCCCTAAAGATTGATGCCGCACGCGCACAGCCCTCCGTGGCATTTATTCCATTCGGGCTGCGGGGCAGTGCCAAACTCTCCCCTCTCTCGCCAGGCCCAAACACTCCCAGCTCAATACTCCTTAATGTAATGAGTGAGAATTGGTGTTAATATACTGATAAAGCGACACAATTTGTTTGTTTACCTTCTCTCGCGACTCGGCTGCGAGGCATTTCTTCTTCGGCACTTCAATAACACTCAACCTGAACTCAGTTACACTTTCGCCCACCTCAGCTCGCCAAGACTCCGTCTGCGACGCGTTTCCCGTCGGATTTGCTGGATCAAAAATCACAGCCGCGCGTGCATTTAAATATATGTTGTGATCATTTTTAACATGTCAAAAACACATTTTTGTGTCGGTGTGAGAGTCAAATAATTTATTCTGCCCTGTTTCCTATTAGCGACCCAGTGGTAAACCTCAAAAATTGCACAGAGCTAACAAAAAAGAAATTCAATAATCAGTAAAGGCTGCAGCCTGTGATGATCGCACTTCTTATGAGGTTTAAGATCATTAAATGCACTCAGCCATTTAAGCGCGTGATTGAGAGAACCACATGACTGAATTTTAACCTGCATGATTATTTATTTTTACCAGGGTAATGGCAGCCTTGGTCTGCACGTGCTTTTAATTTGTATGACTGCATCCATTGTTACAGTGATAGTCGTATCTGCGATGGTCATTGATTCTACTTATAATTGCTTTGGCCAGTTATGCGTAATAGACGCTGGTGCTTTATTTTGTAGAGACACGGAGGAAGGCCCAGGGTTTCATTACGCACAAACAACAGGTGAGGGACCATCGTGCGTGTTTAATTCGCATTCTCGTCCTTGATGGGTTTTGTGTATGGTCGGGTCTTATACTAATTACAGCCTACAGCCCTAAAACTAGCGAGAGTGACTGAAATGTCAGCTCAGTGTGTAATAAAGAGTTTGGTTTTCCGTCATAAATATGGGAATATAAATGAACAGACGGCAAAAAATAAATGCATATAAAACAAATGGCGTCCGTCTTGCATTCCATTTGAGCGGTGTGAGCCTATTTATGTGACTTCTTTCTTACGTCTTGAATAGTGTTTACTTACGTTACAAAGCGGTGTACATCACTGCAGTGGGTGTTTATTCTGAAGAATTAACTAAAATCTGAAAAAGTAAAAGTAGCTCAACGGAGTTGTTACCATTTAATTCTGGCGTGTCCAGAGGTTAGATCAACGATCTAACCCAAGATCTTCTGCTCATCACGGATGTTGAAATGCACAGATGAAAATTTAAATTACATCGCAGAGTTGATCAAAACCTCACTTCTCTGTAAATATCAGCTGTCACTTCACTTCTTCACTTCTCATTTCTTACTTGCTGCAGGAGGATCCGCAAACTGATCTGCAGTCAGATCACACCGTTTACTCTCCACGGGCACGCAGACAGCTTTTCAATATGCAGGAATTTTTGAGATTCAATTCATTACAGTTCTCATTCAATCAAAAGAGGTGAGAAATGTCTGTAATACTGCGCTTATTGCAGTGATCTAATTTTGTTTCCTTTGGTTATTTTCTCCAGTGCAAAGACAAAACATATTAAATTTAAATGAAGTAGTAGCTTATCTTATTATTCTGTAGCCCACTGCATCTTTAATTTAAATGTTTTATTTAATCTTATATTTTATAGATTGAGTTTTGGCAAATAAAATAAACGTTTTTTTTTTATTCTTAAATTTACTTTAGAGCAGTTTTAAATTATTTGAATAATTAATGTCACAACGTTTGAGACTTCTTCTAATAATATAAAATAATGATTAAAAAATAAAATAATAAAAATATATACTTTATTACTGTGTGTGTGTGTGTGTGTGTGTGTGTGTGTGTGTGTGTGTGTGTGTGTGTGTGTGTGTGTGTGTGTGTGTGTGTGAGAGAGAGAGAGAGAGTGAGTGAGTGAGAGAGAAAGCGATCCAGAAATACTGTAGAAACTGTAAATCAGCGTTTTCATAACAACTCAGCAAAGCCACAAATTAAACAAAATAATTTCAAAACAACCCACAGCCAGTTCGTTCTAGTTAATAGCATGTAATACAAAAGCTATATGGGCTGACATCGATTCATTCATCAATTGATTTCACAGTCGTTTTGTTCCTTTGTTGATCTGTGTGGGGTTGCCCAACCGGAGTTTCGGGTTGCATCTGTGGGTACGATAAGCTGTGTGTGTGTGTGTGTGTGTGTGTGTGTGTGTGTGTGTGTGTGTGTGTGTGTGTGTGTGTGTGTGTGTGTGTGTGTGTGTGTGTGTTTCTCGCGGTTTGCTTGTGATCGACCCTGAAGAAAGACTCGGAGGCTCGGTGCAGACCTGCTGTATGTGTCTCGTTTCAGAAAGGCCGAGTGAGGACGAGCCTGTTCGCTTCACACACTGCATTGCAACATAGACAGACAGATTTTATTTGAAATATGTGACATATTTAACCCAAACTGTGGCCACTGTCGTCCCTCTGAGTTAGAATCATCTTAAGAAAATGGTGGAAGATGCTTTTTGTCGCCTTCTGAGAGTTATATTGGACGAATTCCGCAACTATGAAGAGATTAAATGTCTGATATGCACTTATTTTATACAAACGTTGCAGTGTTGAATTGCACAGCCGTCACTCCTCTCTTTAATTGCGTAGACAATGTCCTTTCCTTGTATTCTGCGCATTAAACAAGCCATTATCGGGCCTTTAATAAGCGATGGCCTGTCAGGACGTCGGATAAGGAGCCAGTGTGCGGCCACTCCGCCAACTCACTGCTGCCTGGTGCCGCTGGACGCAGATTTATAACCCCTCTCCCTACAAAAAGTAATCCGTTACTTGTTGCACACGCCACTGTACAAGCTGCGCGCGTGCAAGCGCAGAACGCACGCACGCACGCACGCACGCAAGCACGCATGGACCAGACCAGGTTTTTGGGGCATCCCGGCATTACGTAACATTGCTTCATAGACACAGCTCTGACGAGCTCTAGTCAACATTTTAATTGCAAGACAGCACCGTAGCAGTCGCTTATATAGGCTCTCACGTGAACTGGCACAGATTATGAAGAGTCAGAAGCCAAAGACTGGTGTGTTATTTATTGGGCTTCTTCACACACGGTGAACACACACATCCTACAAAATCTTTTCTGTGCAGCCACTTGACTCCAGAGCACAAGGACGAATGATCAGATTTAATTATGATTATCTGAGGTTTGGGTCCTTTGTATTTTTGTCTGGAAAGGGGGGCTGACGCGGTGCCATTAACCCTTTGGTTGTAGCCGCGTGCTTTAGTCGACTCTGCCAGCAATTTGATTTAAAGGTCATTCTCTCCTATCGATCCGGTTTTAGCGAGGGGGCGACGGAGTAGCGTAGGAATTGATCATCTAAAATAGAAGAGACGGTATTCGAGACTGTACAGAGTCCAGACTTCCACTGCATTTATAATTGCAAAGCGTGTGTGTGTGTGTGTGTGTGTGTGTGTGTGTGTGTGTGTGTGTGTGTGTGTGTGTGTGTGCGTGTGCGTGTGTGTGTGTGTGAGAGAGAGAGAGAGAGAGACAGAGAGAGAGAGCGCAGACTCCCGCATCACTCGGACTAATCTGATTTTTATTAAAATTGTATTCTTTTGAATAATAAGGTCGACATGGTCAGAGCATTGTGTGCAGGACGGAAGAGTGTGGGTGGGATGTATAATGAGCAAAAAGAGGTTAAATCACTGTGAACCTTAAGTTGCCTCACACTGTTAATCCTGCTCCCTCACACACAGCGAGGGGAGCTACCTCTCTTGACTTTAAACGCAGCATTTGACTGTTTTGACCAGGGCACGCGGCGAGGTGAGCAACAAGCCGGAGTGAGCGCGGGCAAGGGTTTATTAGTCATTCTGTTGTGTGTTATGAAGGGTGAGCTGTTAATAGGAGAAATGGTGTTGCATGGTGGATGGGGAGGGGAAGAGGGGGGGGGGTGTTGCATGGCTGCATGGCGCAGCTCCAGAGATGGAAAGGAGAGGCCGGGGAATGGAAATCGATACAGATTCAGGGCTCGCCAGATCGGCCTTAACAATGTGGCGCAGACGCACTCAACATCCCGATCACATACAGGGGAAAAGAGGCGGGGAGGCGACACATATGCGGACTGTAGCCGCGCTACGTCGAGCAAGATGGGCAGCAATGGCTTCCAGTTGGAAAAAAAACAAATCAAACGCTCCTCTTAAAAAGCAAACGTTTCACTTAAACTTCCCAATCAAATATCATATTTAACGATCCATTCATTATTATATTATAGCAAGTCAAATGCATTCATATACCGCAGCAGCCACAGTTAATGTGTCCTATTCATAGCGGCTTACGGATAATGATGCAAGTCGTGGGATGTCACTCCAACGGGTCTGAGCTAGACTGAACCCGAGGTTTTAACCAAATAGCCTCGAGGTATAACCTCAAGAAATGGCTGTTGCTCTCCCACCAGAGGATTTCAAAGGCGATGCTTGTACACGCATGTCTCAGTACTTACAGCACACGTTGCTGTGCTTAACGAACAACGAGCCTCAGAAACCGCAGCTGCACTGTTTACTCCCCTATCTTCCCCTCACACATCAATTATTAACGTACCAATCGATCATTTCGCAGGCTAACATCAAGCCATCTCTTCATGAGGAAAAAAAAATCCTGTTTTAGATTATCCCGCATCAATCACATCTTAATGCCCCTTCCAATTAAGCCCATTATCCGGGCTCAAATGACCAAAAAGAGTAACCCTCCTGACTATTTTTTGTCGCTGCAGGACATTTTGATGAGCAACCCAGTTTCTGCTCCTCGGCTCCCCAAAACAGCTAGAGACGGGATTTAAATGGAAACCCCCCGGATGGCTTAGTGCTGGACAGAAAAGCAGGACGCACGGTGGCGTGATTGACGCGGCTGTGGATTGTAATATTGATCGCAAGGGTGGAAGCTGTTGGATGAAAAAAAATGATGTTTAGGGCCTACAAGAATGCTATTAACTATGGGGTGAATCGGGAGGACTCCAGTTCACCACCTTGGGCTGCCCTCAAAACAGAGGCGAGATCGGGCAGTTTAGACGAGACGCGTGTTTCAGCACTCTGGACAGCGCCCAAGCCTGTTAAAACGGGAAACTGAGGGAAAATGTTTCTCCTCATAAAAGTCACTTTGAAAATATACATTAATAGGCTTTTCTGGTCGACAAGAACATAAAGCTGAGTCAATTTGCATAATTTTGTCTGAACGATGAATAAGTTAATGCGACCAAATAAAATAATATCCAGGGTATAAAACTAAAGGCTCAGGTCAATAATGATATATTTATCAAGGTACAGTGAAGCACCGTGGGTAGCATGGGGAAGGGGCGCAGCGTGACTGATTCGTGGGGGGTTGCTGGATGGGAACTGGACGACTATCGCTCCAGGATTAGGCCTGTGTAAACTGCGTGTAGTCCATTGAAACATGACTAAAGGCCTTCCACCCTAATTTTCCACAATGTTTTTTGTCCGTGTCCTGTGGGTCCTGACCTGCGCACTCTGGCACGTGCCCTGTCCATTCAAATGATAATGAACCAACTGCGCTTTTGAGTGGGAGAGAAACGAAGCCTGACATGCCGTGGCACCTCTAGACGGGTCAGGGGAAAGACATATGCTTCCTGCTAATACAACACTGTATTTGTGGGATCTGAGTCATTCGCGATATTTTCTGCGTTCACGGTCTAAAAACACACAATCGCCGTACAGTGACTGTGTGAGCCAGACCCCGTTTAGGGCTCGAGAGTGACGGTAAATAACTCACAGATCACCACGATTGAAGCGGAGAAACGGTGAGCAGTGGCGTTTTCTCCTCTTTTTTTATCACAGCTGTTCCGTTTCCCCCCGTTTCTGGTTTACGCCTCCCACTCTCTGCTCCGGGGGAGAGACCAATGGGAGAGAGTGCTGAGGCGGGATAATTGATAGATGCACTGGCTATCCTTATCGATCAGCTCCGTATTGACCCGACCAAATACATTGAGATGGAGTGTGGAATTCAACACAGATGCAAAGACGAATTGTTTTCATCGTTAATGCGATCTTTAAATGCCTCCCAAACCTCCCTTTTGCTGGTGTCTTCCCTACTCGTGCAGCGGTGCAATGAAGCCGCCTATTTATTTATACACTGGTCGACTAATGCATGTGCTTAAGCAGCTCAGAATAAGTATAAAACCTTCCGGTTTACTTGGCCTTGGTGTTGCGAGTCTGCACGGGAGAAACACAATAGGTGGGAAAGCATGTGGGTCTGTGGCCTGGTTGCATAAAGAGATGTTAAGCGTGAAGGACACACATTCCCCCCCCAAACAGGCCTATCTCTGCTCTGTTTTCCCTTTCAGGAGTAGACTGTCGTGTGTGTGTGTGTGAGGGTGTGTGTGTGTGTGTGCGCGCAGACACTGGCATTTTCACATTAGCTAAGCAGGGCAGCTGCATTGATTTGTGTGCCTGTGATGAATTTGGAATAGTAATTTGAATTTATTGATTGATGTGGCCGAGCGAGTATGGCCCTGCCTCACTTTCAACATCACAACCCCCCAACTCCCACTCCCAGCCCACATGCGCACCGAGGATAATGGTGATTTTAAATGCAATAAGTAAAATGTTGCTCCGTGCATTTACATAGGAGTCATTTGTCATTTTTTCCAACTGGATTTTCTCTCGGTTCTAGTGTGACGGCAGCTTACACGCTGAAACCTTCATTTAACATTAGCGCAAACGTGTCCCGGTATATATTTTTAAATTAGAATATTTCATAACGTGCCGTCGTGGGATGAAATTAAGTTAAGAGGGCGGCCCCTTATTTAAGTCAGTCTTGAGATGTGCGCGCACGCACGCACGCACACGCACGCCTAAGCTGCCCTGACGGTAAAATATGCAGCAGGTGTGCACTAAACAGAGCTGTGCCGCTCCACGTCAATTGAATTGGGGGGTTTTATCCTGACGCCGGGTGTGGAAGATATAAAACCCCACAGCCCAATTAGCTTTAACAGCAGTGGCACTTAAAGAGACAATTGTGGAGTGTTTAAATCTTTATTTACCAGAACCCCACTAAATGCGCAAAGGAACAATTTACATGTCATTAAGTGCTTTTCAATAGGGCATTGACTGGAACTAAAATATGCCACTATATCTGCTTAATTGAACTGTTCGCTGAAATACGACACAGAAAAGCTGATTGACGTTTGGAAGCGCAGCACATCTAAACAGGGCCTTTACACAAACGTCAATGAGAGGGGATCTCTCACTCACATCTCTGTTTTAACCTCGGCGCGACTCTCGTTTTCATTTACGCCCTGATAATCTGACCGTAATTGTTTAAGGGTATAAATAGTTGCAGGGGCGTGGGTTCGAAGCGCGGCGATTAGAGCCGTTTAATCTAACGCGCTGCAAAAAGCCACGAGGAGCGTTGAAGGAGACGGGGCGTTCAGGAAGGCAGCAGGGGGGGGGGTTGTGTCACGGTTCGTCCTTTTTACCGGGCGGAAATGTCCGTGTGAGCGAACACATGTCGTCGCACCAATCGCATTAACACCATTTCTCAGCTGCTCATTGTCCAAACAGGCCCTCGACCAACTTTGGGGGACAAGACACCCCGGACCGAAGGGAACCGCGCATCTGGTTGTCTCCGTCTTTCAGATCCAAATCGATTATTTATCATTGCGCAACTCTGAAAGGGACCTGGACCCGAAATATTGATCCGCGTGAGGTTATGTGCCCCCCCCCCCCCACCCCCCTTCTCCTTGGCCAGGCCTGAGGCAATCCTTGTTTGCGGCGACGCGCTCGTTTGAGGAAGAGGGGGCGCACCAAGTTTTGTTTGCTACAAATAAAAAAACACCCATTTGAGTCGCTGTGACCGGAGTGGAGGTTTGATTTACATTTAAAGCCGTGGCTGCGAGATTTAATCAGTTTGGGCCGCTTCCTGCTTTGATTTCTTTTGTTTGATCTGTTTGTTTGTGTGTGAGTGACTGAGAGTGGGGCACATGATGAAGGTGCGTGTAGTCGTGCTGTATGCGAGCGGACTGCGTTTGCGCCACTTCTGCTCGTTGCCTTTGTTTATACCACCTCCGGTGTTTCACAGTTTCACTGTTTATACTATCGCGGATTGCAGCATCAATCAAAATATAGATTTCCCCCAACATTTAACACCCCAACTGTCATGATGAAGTTTTACTCGATACAATCGACTAATAACTTCTAGTAATGTCTGTTTGAGCAGCTATTGACAGTCTCGCCACATTGACTTCTAATTGATCCTTCCGCATCACTCAGATTGGAAGCTGTCTCCTCACTCACCTGCAAGCCTGAGCGCTGACATCCGCTGGAACTCGGGCTCCTGGAGCCACTTCCACATCCTCCTGAACGTCTCCCGGCCAGACTTGAGTTTACTCCACGGTTTAGGATTCCTCAGCAGGTCAGACAGGGTTCCCTGGGACCGGCACAAGATCCTCTGAGCAAAGATGGCCTGGGGGATGCTGTACCGCTTGAGCTCTGCCGTTATTCGCTGAGCCACCTCCTTGGTGTTTATCTCCTCCACCTGCCCCGACCCGGCTCCCTGCCCACCTCCCACCACCGTCTGTCGGTCCCGGTCTGACAGCATGGACCCGTTTGCCTGAGAGTGCGGATGGCTGTGATGGTGGATGCCGTTCAAAGATGTCATGAGCCCGGCTCCGTGTCCCCCAAGACCCCGCGCTAGGTGCTCCTCGCCCCGGGACAGCATAGCGGCGTGCGACTCGAAGCCTCCCGAGGACAGCATCTTGTCGTTGGAGAGGTGAGCTCCGGGGCCGTAGGCGCCGAGCGTCTGCTGGGAGCTGTGCAAAGACCCAAGACCGTTGGAGAGAGGGGAGAGAGGCTGCCCCATGCCGGACATATCTTTGGGGTAGTGGCCATAGAGGTTGCTCATGGAGGCGAGGCTCCGGTCGTCTCTCATCAGGGTGAAGCTGCCGCTGACGTTGCCGGCTGCGAGTCGCTGGTGCGCCGGATGATGGTGAGCGTGCGGGTGTGGATGGTGAAATTTCTCCGAGACGGTGGAGATGGGGGGCAGGTGCTGCAGCGGCGTCAGCGTGGTGTAGGTGCTGCTCAGGCTCATCCCGGAGTCGCACGACATGGTCATCGCTGGATGCAGGGGGCCGGACAAAGCGTGGTCTGTGCGGTAGTCCCCCGCTCCCTCCAGTATCGAGGCCATGCTGGACACCATGGCTGACCGTCCGTGCGACACCAAGTTCCGATGCGACGCCGACGACTGGCGCGCGTGCGGGGAGTTCATTAAGTCGCTCGTTTGATGGGAGTGAGATACACCGTGCAGATTTCCAATGTTTTCCATTGTAAGCTCCATCGTTGAACGGATCTTTATTTCCACCCCTCTCGCCACTCTCTCGCGTCTCTCCCTCTCGCTCTCTCTCCTCTCTCACTGTCTCTCACGCTCCTTTCCAATAAATTTTGAACGATTTCAAAGCCAAGCCATTGATTGTAGTTGCCTCTCTGCAGTCAATCCAGCATGGTTTTAAAAGATTGGGTCCTGGCCACCGCACGAACCGCGCCGCGAACCTCTGCTCGGTGCGTGAAGGTGTCTGCGCCTGCTTGGATTTCTTCCGCTGTAGAGCACCTTCTACTATACCCAAAGCGCTGCTCCGCTCTCTGTGTGTATATTGACGCGCCCGCGCCCCTGTTAAGATGAGACCGAGCCTGTGCGCATGTGCGCGCCCCCGTAACGTATCCTCGCACTCGCGCACTCTGTCTGGGGCCGATCTGACGTCACTTGCCCCCGTGTCATGTGTTGTTCATGTCGCAAACTGAGCCCGGAGTTCCTGAAAAAAAAGATTGCATTAGACACTTGTTAAGATAACGCACAGAAGCGTTTGCAACATTCACACTGACGTGGATAAGAAGGGCTCGCTGCTTGTTTTTTTCTGATAAAAGCGTTTAACACGGCGCCAGGAGCATGTGATGCCTCTTCTGAAGGTTAAATATTAATTGACGTGTGTCGCATCAGGTCACGAGTATAATGAGAAAACTCCATTCTGTCTTCATGCAGCTTCCGATTGTGTAGTTTTCTGCTTTTGTTTTAGACGCACACAGAAAGAACTAGACAATCTGTACAAGACAGGAATTGAATCGAAGACGTTGTGCACCGTTAGACTGACCTTTGACATGTTTTCTATTTAACCATTTTCCCAGAGATGCGTTTTATTTCCAAAAAAGATCTGAAAAGTCTAACGTTTCTATTCAACGTCTTCAGATTATGCTCGCAACTTTCTCTCGCGCGTTTTTTCCCCGTCAGCAGATGTTTCTGAGCAGAATAAGTAGAGTTCTATTTCATCATATCTCCATCGCCTTCGGGCTTTGATCCCCTTTGCATCTCGCTCGTCGGACTCGGGCCGCAAAAATCAAACTCTCAAACAATTTTAAACGCCTAAAAAACTTCTGTACGAAACTTGCTCGCTGGTTGACGTCAATGCAGGTCACCGATCCATCAGTGTCAAAGTACGTATAGATCAAGAGATGCATCGATAGGTTGGTGTCTATTGCAGGAACTCGCAACACGGATAGACTGAGGGATTGGATTCTGTATAATGCTGGAGAATAACTCGCACGCATCTGGTGGAAACTGCGGATTATCTGACGCTAAAGTTGTCAAATAGTCCCAAGCTTCTCATTCTACAGTTTTTGAAAACATATAAAGTCTTTCATATACACGTACACAACATCTGGAACATCAGTATATCATCTTTAATGTCTGTAAACACACATAGGGCTGCAGCATCAAACATTCGCTTTGCCTCAGATAACATAAGATGTTTGTGATACTTTTGCAACAATGGCCTTATGAAATGAGCCCTGCCTCAAATATGAATGAGTAGCTGTCACAATCAAGCGAAGCCTGACTGTGGCTTTGCATGTGTGCGTGTGGCGCAGAGATGCGCTGAGACAAGACTTCAGCGCCTCTGTGGCACCTGCGTGCGCGTCGCCGCGCTCCTCCGCCTCGTAGCCCCTGCTCCCAACCGCACAGCTGTCGCCTTTACACCGATGTTATGTAAAACGAGGCCATTAGGATTTCGACTCGGAGCTAAAGAAAGTCCAACAAGCCAGGAAGTAGCATCACTAATCATTTGCAAATTGCATAAAACAGTTTCCCTGACCAGTGTTTACCAACAGTGAGGTCACCGCCATCCATTACTCCGCTGATGAATTGTGATATCAGCGGCCTTGGCACGAAGCTGCTCTCCCTCCAAATAATGACCCTAAAACTGTGTCTTTGCTGATTGCCAACGGGGGATGGTGGCTTTTGGCTTGTGCCATCAGGAGAACAGCAGTGTCCGTTTGGGTTAATGTCCCTGTATTGATCCCAGCAACCACTGCTATCGAAAATGAATTACCGAAGCCCGCACAGCAGCGAATCCGTCATCTGTGCTCAGCCAGCCGGCCAGAGCAACTTATTGGTCGCGGTGGTGATGGATGTTAACTTTCATTGCTGGCTCCTTGCTCCTAATTCACCAGGGTTTACAACCCAAAACAACGGGCTGGAAACTTTTATACTTTCACCACCTACTTGTAAACTTCATATCGCACCCCGGCTTGTTAACCTTTTAAATGGAATAAAACGCGAGCCCCAGTAGCTCCACACTCAGAGGTCACGTCGGCCCCACATTGATAAAAACCAGCCGAAACAGCGGGGTCAGCGCTGATCCTTGTACTTTACCCGCACGCAAGCGCGGTTGTTTGCTTCTGTTCTGTGTTGCTCGTTCGAGCCGCTCATAAATAAGCCAAGAATATATTTAAATCAAAAGTAAAATCAGCCTTTTCTTCGCCCGAAATCTATGCATTCGCCTAGAGCCCGGTTTTAATTTGTATTTTAATGTACTGTTTTCTAATATTTTTATAAGCATGTCCTATGGCGAATACAATATGAAATATTAACCGTGTCGATATCTGCGGTGTGACTGGGGCGATGCCGCAGAGACCCGGTGATTTATTTTATATTAATCACTACGGGCGAGGCGGTGGCTTCAGCTCCACGTTGGCATCGACTTTACACTCACACGCAAAATTATTATTATCGTGACTGTGCAGCATTATTTTTGCCTGTTTTTAATTTATTTGCTACTAATATAAAATTTTCCAAGACATATTGCGGTTTGCAGTTCAACAAGGACTCTGGTGGACGTCACTTTGCTTTACAGCTCGCCCTTTAAAGCCTTTTACGAGACTCAAAGCGTTTTGTTTTTATCTTTAAGCACTGCTGTCATTTGCTGATCAACTAATCAATGGTGAACCTGGAGCCTCGCTCGATGCATTTCTGAAGGATCAATAGGAGCAGAACTGCATTCTGCTAAGATGCTTTAAGTTATGTCTGTCCTGTCATGTGTTTGACCTGTGTCAACAAGCAGATTCATTACAGGAAATGAGCTGAAAAGTTTAAGCAGAGCCTTTCATTAAGTTGAGTGCTGTCAACGTACTCTCCACAGGCTGCTTTTATTATTATTATTATTATTATTATTATTATTATTATTATTATTATTATTATTATTATTATTATTATTATTATTATTATTATTATTATTATTATTATTATTATTATTATTATTATTATTATTATTATTATTATTATTATTATTATTATAATAATAATAAATGTTAAATATGGTGTATTTCAGAACAACTAGTACTATTACAACAAGTATTATTAATAAATTGACACAGGAAAATCTTTCCATACTGTTATCATGTTAAAAAATAATTTTTGATTCCCTCCGAAGTGTTTTATTATTAAACTTTTTCTATTTTACACGGTGTGTTAATGAGAGATGTTTCTGCTTCGGCAGCTCTCCCGCAAGGTTGTCTATTTTCCCAGGAATCACTCGATAGAGACAGACTAATCTTTTCATGGCTTCTTGAATGACTCCGTGGCTGATGCATCACACTTAATGTATTCTAAAGTATATTTACTTGAATCTGGCTATTGGCAAAAGTTAAGTAGCAGTGTTTAGTAATGTCGCATTGATCAGGCCTCTGAGCAAGTCAGCGGGACGGGGCACTGCTGCTCTCATCCTAACACACACACACACACACACACACACACACACACACACACACACACACACACACACACACACACACACACGCACGCACGCACGCACGCATGCGCACGCACGCACAATGATGTGGCCTTGTTGGGAGAGAAAACTCTAACATCTGCCTTGTTTGCCTTTGGCTCTACTTTAAGTAACTGTGAGGGCGAATGAATTTTTTAATGTGATCTGTAACATCTAACTTTTTCAGTAACACATTGAAACAACAACCAGCCAACTCCAAGCTGACGACACTGCCCACTAAAGCTGCGAGTATTCGTTCTAATAATTGTTCACCTTTTTCTGCGTTTAGCTGCTTTATACTAAACGTGTTCTCGGTCACTACATCTTTAACTTTGCAGTTTGCCTTCAAATATCTTCTGTAAAGTTTCAATAGGCCACAGGCCAAATCGATGTCAGCTTGCATTTTGAATGTTAGGTGTTTGTCCTGTTAAATCTTTAAACAGCAGCCTACTGTTAAACACTTTGTTTCAGAGTCAGAGCCGTGTAGCCAATATTAAGAGGCGCACGTGTTTTTAAGCCCACCGAGTTGCTGTGTTTGTAAAGCGTTTGCACGCAGTTTGTTAAGAAATTAGTGTGTTGCCATAGATTATTATTTAGGTACATTTGCATTTGAAAGCGCCTTGCAATAGAGGACCCTGGTGATCAATAGCCCTGGTGCCACATTGATCTATCCGCAGTCTGATCGATTGGTAGGAAGAATTGGGTGCACGTTTCTCCTGTGCTCTTGGTTTCACTCAAAATAAAAGCAAACTTATGTGGATCTGGACGCTTTATTACAGCAGATACGCGACAGTTTACGCAACATTATTTGACAACAGGTGCAGACAGGCCGGACGTGCCCCGCGGCCGGCCAGTTATAATATACGTGCACATTGTTGTAATGCATTATTATATGTGAGGGAAACACCTCAAACACGGAAGAAAGAAACAAATAATGCGCTAGTTTCTAACTTTTATTTTCTACATGTCATCCAGATATTTGTCATTTCTCCAGTGCGATTCGGCAAAGCACCCCTTATGTTTATGTGCAATTTATCGAGAGAAAAAAACGATAAAAATTAAAAATGTATATTTCTTATAAATGTCATTGAGACCACGGTTCTGACAATCCGTTGGCAAACTAACCATCATTTAGGTGGATTCGCGTGATGTCAATGCAATCAATAGAGCTACTAATCACAAACACATCCAATAGAGCATCGATCTGATTGGGCTGGATTACTAAATGTTATAAGGATCAACTTTGCTTTGCTCTCGGACACTTTCGGCTTCAGCGAGAAAGGCCTCAGTGATAATGACGTGTGTGTGTGTGTGTGTGTGTGTGTGTGTGTGTGTGTGTGTGTGTGTGTGCTGTTGTCGACATTAAATATAAAAAGGAATAATTGTTTTTGGTTTTGCACCTCCGAGATTTAAATACAAATTTAGACACCAAGACACCTTATTTTAAACACAGAAATTAAAAGTGCTCTCTGTGTGTGTGTGTGTGTGTGTGGGTGGGTGCTGTTATTAATTATAAAAAATACCACTTCTATATTTTTTAATATTGTTTAAAAATATCATGTAAAAATATAGACAGAATATGTATGAATACACACATTGAGATCTGTTTAAATCCAGAAAGTATAAAGATGAAGCAAATGAACAAATTCTGGTTTAAACGTTTATCCACTGACTCTGTTTGACTGACAACAAATTCAGTGGAACCATTCTGAGCTATAGGCATCAGAAAAACAAAAACAGTGTGTGTGTGTGTGTGTGTGTGTGTGTGTGTGTGTGTGTGTGTGTGTGTGTGTGTGTGTGTGTGTGTGTGTGTGTGTGTGTGTGTGTGTGTGTGTGTGTGTGTGTGTGTGATGGATTCAAATGAATGACTAATTGCTTTCATATATTAGAACATATTCAGCATGCATGGTACAAGTGAATATGAATATATTTGGATGCTACACACACGTTTAGCGTGTTCAAGAAGCGTATGCATGCGGCTCTATGGACTATAACAACCCAGGCTGTAACATCTATACATTTATTCAGCTTTATAGATTAAAGATTACAATGATTATAGATTGTAATGTGCATGTATTATCTCAGAGGCTATTTAAGAGCATTACTCTCCTCCTCTTGCCCTCCTGGTTTTAAACCGCAACGCTTTTCCCCCTCTTAAGCACTGCTAACGCTGGATTTATTAGGCTTAAAGAACAGCCTACACATCTTCCTCAAAGGGGATCACACATTAAGTGTAGATCAGAAGGATAAGGTCTTAAAATCAGAACAATGCCTCTTGCACTACGCTTATTCTTATTCCCCTACGCATGTTAATTCAGGGATCATACACAGACCATTTTAAATAGATTTGTGTTCCAAATTATGTTCATGCATGTGAATCTTAGATCTCATGGCCAGAGGGGCTTAAATACTCTTGTAATTTAGTGCTACTATTTTCATTCAAATTAACAGGGATTGTTTGATTTAGTATAAATAAGAAAGTTTGTATACTTTTTTGCAAGAGGTGCTGTAATAATCAGCAGATATGATGTTTAAAAAAGGACAATGTCTGCGCCTATGATCCAAAATATCCTGATTTTTTTATTTTCCGTAGGCAGAAGAAGCAGTTGTAGTTACATTTAAAGTGCAGGCTCGCACCAGTTTGCTCTTTTATAAGCCAGCTCACTGTAGAAAACAGTGACACAGCTTCAGGGAAAGCGATGCGCTGCACAAAACAGAACCAGTGACCTACTGCTAGTCATCCTGGCTCTGATATCAAACAGTTCTTACCATGATACAACTGCAGCAGATTTGCAGGATGCCTTTGCAGGCAGCGCTTTCTTGGCTTGTAAATCTTTTTTTATCCTCCTCAGACAAGTGGTAAAACCTCACACGTACAGTATGAAAGGGAAACGTGCATCACTCAGAATAAATGTGGAATCAAGTACAATTGGCTTTTGCTTAGCCCCCACCACCACCTCCCCCCCATACATGCCCCCCAACACTAGCCCTCTTCCACTCACCGATCCACCCACCCACCTCACTCCTCCCCTGAAACTCCCACCCTCCACACCCGATAGAGCACCCGTTGCTAGGCGACAGAGGGAAAGATGGATTGAAGAGACATAGTCGATCAATTCTTCAGAGAGAGAGGAAAGGAGGCAGTAGGGAGGGAGAGGAGAGAGTAAAAGGAAGAGGGAGAGGAGGGGAGGGGAGGGGAGGACAGTATGCAGAGTGATTGCAGTCGTAGTGAGGTTGCAGTTCGGGCTGAAGACGCTCTTTTGAAACATCTATCTTTGTTAACTGTATTGTGCCTCTGGAAATAAATCCATCTGTGCAGCTGTCCACCCTTCCGTCTTTGTCCAAGTGCTTTACTTTAATACTTTTATCACTACAAATTACAGTCCACACAAGCAGCCTGTGTTTAATATTCCCTCACTCAAAAGAGAGTTAATTGTATATTGTATGCAGTCTTTCTCCCTGGCTCTCCCTCTTTTTCCATTAGTCGCTGCTACACACACACACACACACACACACACACACACACACACACACACACACACACAGACACACACACACACACACACACACACACACACACACACAAACACACACACACACACACACACACACACACACACACACACACACACACACACACACACACACACACACACGCATATGACCAGCAATACAACATACCCGTGTTTGTGTGTGCGTGTGTGTGTGTGTGTGTGCGCGCGCAGAGCTGGGTGTTGAGCGCATCGACTGACTATCGATCCCACCACTCACCTCCCTGCAGTCAGCTCTTGTCCTACATAGCATGCCCTGTCTGATTTCTCCCTTAATGGCTTTTATCCAGCTCCAATCTTTATTTAAACTGAAAAGTAGGAATTAGCACCCACTTCTATCCCAGTCTCTCTTACCTTTTCTTTTTCTGTCATCTCAGAGTGAGTATCAGCGAGTATCGGCCCATTGACCCCTCTCTCTTCTGCCCCTGGCTATGACTTCTTTCCCACTCAGAACTGTGCAGTACAAAATGTTACATGCATTTCTCCTGGTTTCTTACTGTATGATGCTTGTACGCGCACACGGATAAATAGCACCAGGAACAATCTAAACTATCCCATTAACATGACAAATACACCTATTGATTAATCTGACAATGCTTTGTCCAATTGTTGATTAATACTCTGGTCTATAAAACAGCAGAGAATGCCCATCATACTCTCTTCTGATGCCTTGTTCCACAACCTTGGGTGATGATTTTTCCCAGGATCAACAAACATACATGAAACATAAACTGGCTGCCAGTAAATCCCTGCCTTTCCCACTGAACGTGTAGAAACCCTTCAGTAAGTCACAAGGGGACATTTACTCAAAATGAATGTGAGGATTAAACTGTCTGAGTTGTGTTAATACATTTACAGAGAATTATTGTAATGTACATCAGACCACCGGAGAAAAAAGCTTTTAAGAAACTGCAAATATCTTTAAACCTATTTAAGTTCAAATTCATCAGTCTACTGTAAATAAGGTCACGAGACAAGTTAAGTTATTTAGGATGTTTATATCCCATCTCGGATTGTCATGGTAACGGGCAGACGTCTCAGCTCTCAAATTAGAGAAATGTATTCTGCACAGGCTGCTTTTCATATCGATGGCCTTTCTTATTGTGATCAGCCAGCCACAGCCTGGGGAGGAACCCTCGGCATGCCGTCATCCCTTTCGATTTGATTTGATTTGCTGCTCATAGAGGGAAGTGATGGGAGAGACTCTTATCTTGGCTGAGCAGAAACAAGCCATACCAAATAAGACACATTGGACTATCTGTGCTGGCACACACAATGGGGATTAATTGATCCCCTAATACCACAGATAAATCAATTCTTTCCTTCCCCCTGAGCTCGCGGGCCAACTGCATGGCCCCGCCATTTGATCAACAAAGCATCTCTGGCCAATGGGAGCGGGCCTGCGGGTTGACTGACAGAGGCACAGAGGTGATGCTGGACAGAGGTTAGGCATAGGGAGTCCATCAAGGCCATAGGCAGCAGGAGTGAAAGTGGGACTGTGGTGTAGTCAAAGCATAGAGCACGGCCATTCACAGAGGATGTATTAATAGAATCAGCTGTGTTGCTGTGCTATAACTCTGACTTGGGCTGTACCTCATGTATATGCATGTACAGATGCATATGGGAGCAACCAATCAGCAGCCACATAAAACTGAGACAACAAAATATTAGAATTAGATTTGCTTTGATACATTTAACATTCCACAGTCACCACATCGACACATATTATTGCAGCCGTTCTCAGAAGGCTGCATCTCTGGTCCAGACATCAGCCATTTTCTCACAGTTACCCCATCTTATCTCCACCTACGTTTGATCCATCTCCATTAGACTCTCCCTTTATACGGCCCGGCATCGTTCTCACTCCTTCACTTCTTTTGTATCTCTCCCACCCAATGTTTTTCTTATCAGCACCTTGGCATTTCTGTCTTTCCCACAAACACTGTTTTCCTCATACGGCTCATATAATAACAGACTAAAAATATGCCTTCTTTTTTCTTTCCAGTATTGATTTTGCCGGTAGCATTGTCTATAGAGAGAGAGAGAGAGAGAGAGGAGAAAGAAGGCGGGGGAGAGAAATGAAGTAGAAACAACTGGAAAAAGAATGACTTTCTACATATGTGGTAATGCTCTCACCTTTCCTATCGTGCTTAAGTGGAGAACCATACTCTGCTTTATCTAAGTGCAATACCTTTCAATTAAGTGGCGACTGCATTTACTGTGGTTCCAGCCTCCCACCACTCAGCACCACAGAGCACCAAACACTCACGTTTAATAACAGCCCGCTGAAATTAGAGAAACCTTACCATTGCAAATATGTTCCAGATCAGCTTTTCAGGGAAAATGGTCGGCTCTTTTGGCACTGGTGTGTAATGGGAATGGAGAGAGCTGATCAATAGGCTATTGATCGTAGCTGGCCAGTGTCTGGGGAATTGAGAGTGAGAATAGAGGAGAGTTAGGGTGGGGGTTGGCTCCAGGTTGAATTTTTAAAATGCTCTATTTCAGAGATGACAAATAGTCTATTTGAAAAGAGAAAAAATAAAAACAGAGGGAGAGAGAGCATCACAGAGATGGAGGAAGAGACGGCGCTTGTTTTGCTCTGCGAGCAGAGAACTGAGACCTCCCCGTTTCCCAGAAGTTACAGTATTTCGGACGGGAGCTGTTGAACTACAAAGACAAAGGGAGCAGGGACGTCTCTGGCTACAGCGCTTGTGTGTATTCTGTCTGGAAAAGGAGGAGAGGGGCTTATTAAACACTGCTGTACAGCACACACAAATAATTTCCACTATAATCCTGCGTCTGACATAACATTTAACCTCAGCAAATCTAAACTCAAGCTTCAGTCAAGCACGTATTATAATTTTCACAGTTAATGGTTGCCAATATCTGACGTGGCCGAGGTTTTTATTTTTATAAAATGTTCCCCCATCTACATGAAGGATGTCATCCTAATACACAAGCATAGCTGTAGTCAACACAAATGAGAAAGGGGATGATGGGGAAGCATAAATAAATCTTCAAGCTGCAGGGAAACCTGGACAGTGACAAGAGTTTACCAGCTCTGTGATCTCTTGACAACAGATGTAGTGAAGGTTTGTGTTCGTTCATTATTTCCTAAAAGCAGTAGCACATCATCAACGCCTCCAAATACACTGTCTTTATCATTTGCATGACTTAAAAAATTTAAAGTGAGAAAGGATGTCACATTATTTTATTGTCCCTGCACACACACACACACACACACACACACACACACACACACACACACACACACACACACACACACACACACACACACGCTTGTAAACGCCAGGAAACAACGTGGCTGCATAACTTCTGAAGGTCGTTCAACTCAACTGCAGGCAATGGAAAACAGTTAGAGTACCAGTGTGTAACCACCCCTGAGACGAACCTATACCCCAGTAAAATCCAGCTGTAAATAATGTATTGAATGCAAACTTAAGGTCCACGGGGAGATACGGATAGGCTCATTACTCTTTTAGTTTGCTGGCCTTTTACGTAGTCCGCACAGCTCGCAACAATCGACTCCAGATGCTCCCTCTCTCTGTTTTGATTTAAAGATGCTTTTACCTGCGGATATTGTTATGGATATAGATATTGTTTTTTTATTTTCTGCACATCGCCCCGAGGTCTGAAGCCTCTTAACTCGTGCACCCACCCACATGCTCTGTGCCCTGGTAAGGTTAGCATGCGCTTTGTGTGTATGTGTGTGTGTGTGTGTGTTATCTGTGCCGGTAGTTGAGGTGAGTATGTGGCCCGGGCCCCGTCCGGGATGCATTGATCTCGAAGCAGGATGTCAAACATTTTAGCGCCGATGTTGCCCTTGTTATTGCCTCGCGCAGCCGGGTTGTTAATGCATTAAAAATCGTTTGCCCCTATCTTTCCAAACTTATCTCACCCTACTGCCCTGAGCAACACAAGAATACCCCTCTGCTGTAACATACACACCACTCCTGCCCCCCTCCCTCCACCCTCTGTTTCTAACCGTGGTCCTTCCATCCTCAGTCTCAATCAATCTTTACGACACCCGGTTGCATCTCTCTAATGTTTCCGGACTTGACCGTATCCCCGTTCAAAAATTCTTAATTAAGCCTGTTCTGTATGTTTACTGTTGGGCAAATTACAATCTGACAGGGCTAATAAAACAACATTGGCTGGAGAAGGCCAGGAGGAGCACGTGCTACGACCCTCACCTCCTTCCCCTGCTTCCATATGCACCTGGCCTTATCTCCCTCCATCCCCACCTCTTCGTATCTCCCTATTTTCTACCTCACATGAGGCTAGAAGGGAGGGGACGGGGGAGCGAAGCGGTGGTTCAGCGCCAGTTGGTCAGGATCCCGCATCCGTCGCTGTCAGCGTTACTATTTGTTATGCTGACATATCTCGGTAACGCCGCTCAACCTACTTCTCGCGCCTCACTTCTGATTATTAAGATTCATGCGCCCGCTCGCCTGCACGTCAACTCGTACAGATATGAGTCATATATCTAAGTTCACATCAGCATCTTTCTTCATTTACGCATCGACTCGTGCGGTGTTCTCCCGTGCTCCAATCCATAGCCCACACCAGGTGTGTGTTACGTCTCTATTTCTGTACAGTTTCGTCCGGTCTCTGGAGAAGTGCCATTTGCTTTGTGCTAAAGCATGATGGAGAGGGAGACCACGTCATCAGGAATGTTCAGCACCGGGTAGCCTGAAAAACGACCCCAGCTACGTTACACACACGTACACAAGCTTGTGTGAGCGCAACACACTCTCGACATTTGTAATAAGACAGAGTTGATGGATGTGAATAAACATCCACTCAACACTCATTTGGGTGTTACATTAACGCAAAACTGCAGAAGCTGTAGAACGTAATATTTGGAAGATGCTCCACTTAAAGTAAAGACTTATTAAACATCCCTGGCGTCGGTGCAGACAGTTACTTACTCGCTGATCAGGGACTTATTTCTGCTGGATCAGTACGTTTGTAACCATCAGCCTGTCTGATGCTGGGCAGCGGAACGGGTCATTCAGAACGTGGACTTTTACTTATTAGCAGGAACTGAGATAACATAGTACGAACATGATGTTTGTAGCTAGTAAAACTTTTACTTGGAACAAATAAAGTTCCAGCCGCGCGTCGTGCGTATGAAGACCTGGCGGAAGCGCTGCTTTGCCACATGCACATGTGAGTGACCATGTATGTGAGTGTGTGTTCATGTACCGCACCGCGCTGACAGGCGCAGAGCCCCGTGGGGGGGCACTGTTGATATCTTACACTCGGCTGAACATATACGGCGCATCAGAGGTGTAACAAATCCATTCGGGACTGCCAGAACCTTTCAGAGACTTTCTGTGCCTGTGAACAACACATCTCCAGGTTTCCACACCTCGGAGCTGATGTGTGTCTGACACAGATTAAACGCAGCCTCACGCGGCGGCGTGCGACACCGAGGAGGAGGAGGAAGAGGAGGCCTCCACCGCAAGTGCGGCTGTCGGTCGGTGTGAAGCTGCCGTGTCTCAATGGCGTCTTTAAAGTGGTTAATGAGAAGAGAGTGTCAGAGTGAAAGGCCGGCGTCGGTGGAGAGTCCTCCAGCCGCTCTCTTTCTGCGTTGACACCTCTTAACCTCAGTCTATCATCTCTCACACACTCCACTTCTATTGACACTCGCTTCCCCGCAGCTCTCCAAAGACCTGCGGAGAATCCACTACAGCGAGTGTCCGTGTAAGGGCAGCCTGCGGAGAAGAAAGGATTATATAATGCACTGACATATTTAACACGAAGTGATCGGATGTGGAGATTGCTCGGTTTCTCTTCTTGACATTTCTGGCCGGATAAAAGGGGAGAATTACACAGAGAGTGATAGATTGACAAATTGAACCAGTCTGTCAGCTCCGGACAGAGAACGCTGAAGCCTCACATACAGTACATCACTTTGTAAATGAATCTCACCCCTCGTCGGCGTCTCCGCACGCCGCAAAGTTTACAGGATCTTTGTCCGCCGCTGTCGCGCGCTAGCGTAAGTGGGGTCGGGAGCACAGGGTCAACTGTGCAGGGGTCAAAGGTCATCAGCAAGAGCAACGGGTCTTGTTAAAATACCTTTTTAGCCTCCTTCAGGGATATTATGTAATGGCTCTGGGAATAGAGTGGGCTCCAGGTTGACTGTTTCGTGGTGGAGAACGGATGATATATGTTTTTTATACCAGATGTATATTCATTACCCTCTTTTAAAAGTTTGTTCTGAAAGGTCAAGAAGGGTCACACAAGAGGTCATTTATGTGTTTTTTTTACATTTCATGGTTTTGGAGGGGTCATCTTCCAGGAAACAGTCCTCTTATATAACACCTCTGAGGACTCGCAGGTTTCATACCAACAGAAAGGGGTTTTCCTCGTGCTACTAATTAAACGCTCCACAAGCTAAAGCATGTTATTTCCTCTTGGACGGTAGCACTGACTAACTCGAAGTGGTTGGAGAAAAACTGGGCTGCGCTGATCAATATATCGGAGACATTTGAGTATCAATACAATGAGGACGCTGTCTTCAATCTTAATTTTTAATGTGGCGATAATATGTGTATTAATTTTCATAACTTTCTTTCAATAACCTTCGAATATGAGCGATGGCGGCCTATTTCTTTTTTTGCACCATGAATATGCACCCCGCTCCTCTGCGTTGCCATTGACCCCTCCTGAGCTTCTCTCTCGCTTTGTCTCTCCCTCTCCCCCCTTCCCCTCACGCTCCCGTGCTGTAAAATTTATCCTTATTCCCCGCTTCACCAAGCTAACTGTGCGCACTACCTTTTATCAGTCCAGAACTGTTAAATTAATAAATTGATATTGACGAGCTATCAGCCGGGGAATAAATTATTTGGGAGCAGGAGGCGAGGGTCACATGACTTTTAGTGCCCGCGATTCGGTAATTATTCCCTCCCCACATGAACGGTGGTTTGCTGCATATGGACAAACACACACACACACACACACACACACACACACACACACACACACACACACACACACACACACACACACACACACACACATCCCATCCCATGAAGAACTATAAATATCCCCACATACAGTGGACTGCAGGGGTCATGGGAATATTGATGATTATTACAGCTACACACAACTATGACTATCACAACCATCATGATGCAGATGTTGGGCAGCTGGAAACGATCACAAGTTACAAAACATGAAATGTGTAAACGTTACAGTACTGAGGCTCTCATCACTGTGAGCACAGAATACTCAGCCTGCAAAAGTTCAATGTGAAACAACGCCATTAACCTCCTGCAGCCGGTGGTTTTCCCTCTGTAAGAAATGCTAATGAGAGGTGCAAAGTGAGAGGGAGGCGAGCGCTGCGCTGCACATGAAGGGGGCAGCAGGCATGTCAGAGCGGCAATCGTAGAAGTGCTCTTGTTGCCCTCTGGCCATAACTGACCTTTTGACTCTGGCCATGGCCTAAATGTCAGAGGTCACCAACCAGGGTCAGTGGGGATCGCTGCAAGATCGTGGCCAGGGATGCATCACCATGGCAACACCGTGGACCATAGGAGAGAGGGGGTGTTTGCATCCTGCATGCTAAATTAATGCACACGGAAACACATGGACACGCAAGTCGAGCGCATCAGGGCATGTTTTTACTGGAAGTCAAGCTGCTCCCAGTTGGCTTCGAGTACTGGGGTACACAGCTACAGCATCCGAGGAAGCCTGACATCAACGCTAATTCAGGACACTGTATTGACATTAATAATTTGTACTGGTGCGGAGGTGGCCATATTGTATGTAGTGGCTTTCCATTATGCCCCATTTCAAAGGTCAAAATGTCAAAGTGGACTTCAAGGTAAGAGCCTTCCTGATGATTATGAATAATAGCACAGTGAGAAATGGGAGATGTTTAAAATCCACACACGGAGCACAATTTAGTTTTTTCGATGGTAACGCAAAAGAATGAACTGCGACAAAGAGGCAAAATGCGTCAGCTCACGCCGAAATGGTCGAAACGGCGCTGGAGGTATTTGTTTGCCCCGTGCGCCATCTAGTGGTGGGATTACGCCCAGGTCCGGTGCGCTCGGCTCCTCGGCGGCGAAAGATGAGGGGGGGAAAAACCCACTAGTCTGCTTTTGTCTCCGGGGAGCTCGGGTCGATGCTTCGTCCCACCATATGTCTGATCGCAGCTGCCAATCAACAGGTCAACGCGACCCCGGGGAGGCAGACACTGGTGGGGAGAGATCAAACAGTGGACCTCGGGGATGACAGATGCAGATGAAAAAAAGGCAATAAAACATTGCTTCAAAGATGGCAACGGTGCACTGGGAGGCAAATTATTGTTAACAGTAATCTGCAGGATAGCGCCTCGTATTCTGATCGATTGACTATTATGGAGCCTTTGAAGCCGAGGTAACGCCAGGCTATTGTTCGTGGTGGGACACAACCAGAAAATAGCAGCTGGTTTTGGTTCAACTATAGCGTTTCCTAAGCCTTAAATACTACTTACTTCTACGCAATCATGCTTTCTAATAGACTCCCGGCTTTGTGGGCCTGTTCAGGTTTATTTAAACAGTCTCGCTGTCGCAACCAGACAACACGTAGCCTACATTTCTAACAAAGGCTGATAATTGGACCAACACAATCGCGCACAGAGAAGTCATCTGTTACTTATTTTGAACCGTATATTTAATGTTATTTTAACGCATAATTAAAAAATACTTTCTAGCCCTCTTCAACCTCTGGCTCTAAGCTGCAATAAAATGAATTCAGGCTGGTGTTTGTTCTACTTTTGGTATCTTCAAAGCTAAATTTGGAAATACAGAAGTGAAACATTATGTTTAATGTCCCATTGACCAACTAACTATCATCAGGACATATATGTCACAATCTATAAATTAAAAGCAGGTGAATCCTATTACAAATTCAAAGTCAGTCATTTTCAATCTTAATTTGTAATTTATTACAGCTCAGGTACTCACTGATGTAAAGTCCACTTAGATAGCAGCAAAAAAACACATTTTCTAATTAACAAAATGCATTTTGAGGGATTTGGTAGACATGCAAACTAATTGTTTGTATATAGATAGATCATGAAAAAAGTATTTGTTGATGTGTTAGTAATTCTTATTATTTTGAATTGAATTCTTAATTAATTGAAAAAATTAATTTAATTATTTTATTTATTTGTTTATGTTTAGGAATATAATAAAAAATGCAGCAGCAACTGCTGGGAACTGCATGATAAAGGTATAACAATTCCAGTAGTGCTTTGTCATGTAACTGACCCTAATTAAGTGCTTAGGACACCGACATAAAGACAGACTCATATCATGTAATGCTCCCAATGCCATTTGCGTCTTACTTTGTTAAAAGCCTGCTTAAATCGTAACTGTGACATAAAACAGAGTTTAGCTACAGCACAGGTGAAGAATCCTAAAACAGGACAGTGATGACACTGCAAGAGAAGTTCTGGTAACTTCATCTTTTCAAAATGTCGTTATGTCATGTCATTATTGTAGCAATAACAGTGTCACAAAGTGCCAGTAAATGTTGTTAAAACAATCAGTAAACAGTTATTTTAATGATTACAAATCTGTGTGTTGATGTGAAACATCTCCACAGTCCTGAACACGATGGAACTCAGGTAACCTTAATTAACGGGAGAATCCTCTTTGTCTTGTGTACCTGTTAGTTCCCCTTGCACGAGCTCCAGGCCTCATCCTATGTTGTGTGAACAGTTGCATGTTACATGTAAACTAGCAGGAATCAGCTTTGGAATGCTGCTGTAAACGTGCCGCATTAGAACACGGCCATAATGTTTCATCGCCGTCTCAGCAGGACTGATCTTCTTACCTCACTCTCTGCTAATCAGGGGCAAATCTTTCTGCCTTAATCTACGGCCCCCCTGTACCCCCCTGTACTCATTAGAGTCATCTCATTAGATTAACAAAATGACATGCACAAATGCACAAATGCACACACACACACACACACACACACACACACACACACACACACACACACACACACACACACACAGTGCTCATGACCTCAATCTCATCTCATTCTCCTAGAAAGATAGTTAATTAAAATCAGCAAAATATGTTAATTACATGAACTTCATAATAAATGGTGCTAAACACTCCGACTGAAGGGCATCCGATTTTTTTTTGCACAAGTGTTTAAACAGAATGTGTGTGTGTGTGTGTGTGTGTGTGTGTGTGTGTGTATGTGTGTGTTTATAGTGTTTTAGGTGTTTCACAGAGTTTCGCATGGCTGTATTTGTATGCCCGTGTGTGTACAGCAAACATATGCAACCAATTTAAAGCCTTAAAGCTGGTGAATTGAAGAGGATTTGATACAGAGAGCAATTCATGGGAATTAAGCAAATTAGGTCTCCAATTAGCTGCTGACATTGAATAGGAAGATTTGGCGAACAAAAATTAATTAGATGGATTTGTCATTGTTCTAATGAGCATTGCCTAAAAACTCTTTATCCCACTGACATATTGTTTGTCTATTTAGAATCTAATTTCACGTCAAATATTGCCTCATTCAAATATTCAATTATTTGCAAATAAGAAGCCGAAGAGAGCTGAGACAAAACAAACTTCAGAAAAGTCAATGTATGACCTAATCCTCTTAGGCCGGAGCACTGGGAATGTAAATGCCAACCTTTGCAAGTCAGAGAGGAATTTCACTATTGATGTGAGAGTCGGACAGGCAAAAATTGACTTGGTTCTTATTGTGGCAATGTTTTAGAATCATTTTATAGCTCAACTGTTTCTGACGTAAAGAAAGGTTCAGTCACTATTTATTGCTGTGGCTTATAACAATTTAATTAGTACTAAATACCTATGTTGAATACCTTTGTATTCAAAATAAATTTAAGTTTCTTTCCTTCCATTATTTTGGTTGTCCTTGATTTCTGTCCTGACTGGTTTATTGATGCAAACTAGCCCCTAGAAAGCCCCCGCCCCACCCACCTCTCCCCTGTAAACCAGCACCCCCTTCCTCTCTCCGTGCCTCCTTCCCTTTCCACTCCTTCGTTTATCCCTGACCTCCCACGGTCCCCATCTTTTTGCAGCAGCGGTTGTGGATTACAGTGTGTGATAAGCTTCCTATTGCTTGAAACTATTTGGGATTGTCCAGATTATCTGGCCTCACATCCTCAGGAGTCGGCTTTGAAAAGCCCAATTTTAGTCTCTTAAGGCAAAAGATTTTGCATCCCGACAGCTTTGACTAATTAGCATCTAACACCGGGTGGTGTTTTAGCAGTGGGCTCACTTTTAGCTAAATCTGCACACGCAGACCAGACCACACATCAACACACACGCAAGTGAGGCAGCTGATAAAAGCATTACAACTTGTTAAATTCAAAGTGATTTAATGGGATTATACCAAAACACAAGACATTCAGAGTAAATAAAGCGTGCAGTCATTTTGGAAGCCCTACTTTGACCACATAAAGCTGATCATGATACAATACTGTATTATTGTAACATCCTCTATCATGACATTATGAAAAAGGCTTTCACCCAACATTATTCTGAGTCAAATTGTAAATACAACAACACGAAAAACACTATTGCCCGTCAGGGTGCAGAGGCATGAAGGCTCGGGTGGAACCGCACATGTGGGTGCACACTGGGCCATGGCCAGTACAGTCTTGGTGTCAAGCAGGACAAAGGGAATGCTGGGGCCTGGGGGCAGCACCAGCAGGTCGTTCTGTGGGTGCGGCTTAGGGGAACTTGGTAGGGGGAGCCCAGCGAGGAGAGGGGCAGCTGTCCTGTCGCCCTGCGAACCCGCCGCCGCGCCCTTCTGCAGTGGTAGTCCCCGTTAGAAAAGTCCCGATAGTTCGATGGGTGAATTGCCCAGAAGTGGCCTTTACCGTTGTCGCTGCGGCCTGCTTTGATGAAGCAATCATTGAGGGACAAATTGTGCCGCACGCTGTTCCTCCAGTTTTTATCCTAGAGCGAGAGGAGAAGAGAAATACACTTACACCAAAAAGCCTGGCAGCAAGCAAGCGTTAGGACAATGGCTGTCCCTAATCGTAAACGAACATAGGTCTCGGGTAAGTATCACTGATCCTCCTCAGGATGTCACCTTGTTCTGTTGGCAGGGTGTGACATAGCGTGTCAAGGCTGTATATGATCGCAGTAAGGCACAACACCCTCCGTTACCTTTTTAGCACATCAAACCAGTGATCAACTTTAAGCCACTAGGCCGCATCCAATCTGTTGTTGCACCTGGTGAAGGCAGAAGCAGTTTGCAACCTAGCAACAGGATTACTTTATTTGCGAATTCGCCAACAAGGAGATCATCTAATGTTCCCTTTGAGCACATAATTGCCTAACCACTCAGACAGATTACCTGTGCCAAGTAGGTCGCCTCACTTGTGAAAATGGCTGCCACATTGTTGGTGAGCAGCTAAATGAAGCACAATATGGACTTTAAGCAAGCGTGCTTCACGTTTGTGACTTTGTTTCCGCTATTAGCTGCAATGGGGTAACAAGATAATATACTGTGTAACAAGGAGTTTGGAACGTCCCGCTGTACTGTAACTTTTACTATTGCCTGGTTTGACTTCCTACATTCCTCAATTATTACTATGTATATAATAAAACACATAAATACACACATGAACATACCTGGCTCTTGAAGTATGGGTAGTTCTCCATGATCCACTGGTAGATATCACATAACAGCAGCTTCTTCGGCTCGGATGCCAGAATTGCCTTAGAGATGAGAGCAATGTACGACTGGTTGGGTTTGTCTGTAGACTTCTCTGGGCTACTGCTGGTGGCCGCGATGGTGGTCGCTTCCCCATCCTCTTTGTCGTGTAGCTCTTCATCTTCCTCCTCTCCTTTGACTTTCTTCTCTTCTGTGTCTACCTCTGAACCCTGTCGCTGCTTCTCCTCGGTCTCTGAGCGACTCCTCACCTCTTCACGTCTGGGATTGTGATGATTTAGCATTCGGTCTGCTCTCTGCGCTGCTGTTCGACTTCCTGTTTCTTCTCCTTTAGAACCTCTGACTCCTTTATTGAACAGAAGGTAGTCAATTGTAAAGCTCAGTCCCAGTCGTTCTCTGCTGCCGGTGCGGCCGCTTCTATCCTCCATTGTGATCTCTGAATTAGGATATCTCAGACTCATTACAAAGGTTTGAGTCATCTGACTAAATGAAAAGCGTTTCTTCCAAAAGTCTTCACAGAACAGTATTTTACAGAATGTATATTCTCCTCCAAGTCAGACCAGACCTTCATAACATAAACACCTCAGTCCTCCTGGTGTCTGTTGGCAGTGTCTTACTGTTGACAAGCTAGCAGATAAAGATGAGCCTCTCAACTGTTGTTAACCTTGATGCGCTCACGAGTGACACGTTCGCAACCTGTGGAAATGACGTCAGTCCAAGACTAAATGTGGATTCTTTGTTTGGTTCAAGTAAACATTTTGCCTTTCTGTGAAAGCTGACAGTGAAAACCTCAATGTCCAACACCCTGTTGCTCCTCCATCCAAGAGTGGTACTACAAGCTTGTGAAGGTGACTCTATTTATATGACTGTGAATTTATCCCTCACAGAAAGGGGCAAAGAAGGCACAGGGGAGGTCCAAGTAGGGGGTCTCAATTCAGGCGGATTATTTTTATTAACCTAAGCAAATCTTTGTAATTATGGGAGATTAAACACTCAAGATTTAGTAAGACGTGGTGTTCAGGGGTGGATAGATGCCGTAGAATCAAAGGCCTTTAAGTGGCCAGTGTTATTCTGTTAAAGTTGTTTTGTCCATGGGGATGTTGTCTATAGAATTAGTTACTATAGAGCAGTAATTAATGGGTCAGGGTTAATGCTTTGAAAATAAAATGAACAGAGACTCCTCATTTGGAAATAGTTTTCATTTAAAGGACAGTCATTATCAGAGTGTTACTGAAAAACGAAGCTTATGAAAAGGATGATTTATTTAATTCTGTTTTCAACATAATGTTACTATTTCACTGTTTTGTGTCATGAATTTTAATATGCAAGAGAGCAAACAAAATATGTATGGTTATGTTATAAGATGCTTGCTACTCTAAAAAATAAGGAAAGCAATAAAATGAAATACAGCAGCAGTTTTATGTTGCGTTCTCTATCTTATTGTGTACAACAGAAATTCAAAGAAATCATCCATCCATTTTCTAAACCGCTTACTCCCTAATGCGGGGTCACGGGGGTGCTGGAGCCTAACCCAGCTGACTATGGTCGCCAGTCCATCGCAGGGCAACACATAGACAGACAACCATTCACACACACACTCACACCTACGGACAATGGAGAGAAGCCAATCAACCTAATGCACGTCTTTGGACTGTGGGAGGAAGCCGGAGAACCCGGAGAGAACCCACGCAAACACGGGGAGAACGTGCAAACTCCACACAGAAAGGCACCAGGGCCACCTCTGGGAATCAAACCCAGAACCTTCTTGCTGTGAGGCGACAGTGCTACCCACCGCACCACCCCTTCAAAGAAATCAAGTGTTTGTAAATGATAATACACTTCTGACAATAACTGCAGAATTTATGGTTTATACGAGGCTGATACAATTTGCACTGTAAAGTTATTTTTCAACAATGAAGAAGAGCCATGGCCCATTAAGTGATTTTTAGTCAGGTTATAAGAATACAGAAATATATTTAAATTTGTATTGCCACAGAAATAAAATCTAAATCAAAAATGTAATACTGCTCATATAATTTATCAGTTTGGTGTTAACCCAGTTAAGCTCCAACAGACTCAAGCTATATGACATATTTTATTCGAGTGTTATTTTCTCTATTTCAGTTAAATATCTAACATTAATTTGTGAAGATCTATTTTAATGTTATGAATCCTTGTGCTCTGAAATTAATATAATCTTAAACTTCATCAGTAATTGTGTGCATAAATCTATAGTGAGTGGATGTGTTGTAAGTTACAGTATGAAATGATTTGTGACAATGTATTATTACTTACCCATAGCAATTTTACAGCAGTCAGTATGCTTTTCCTCTCAACAGTTATATTACTGTATATATGTCATCAGTTGTATGTATCAATTTTACAGAAGGCACCAGAACATTGTAGGACAAATCATGGACGCTATTGCCCTCTTCTGTTAAAATAATGAAATGTGCACAATAACCGTCTGTACTGCTGCATTTATAGCTGCAAGATTTTGTATAACAATTCACTATCTTAATGATGAATAGCCTTGTCCATTTATATGCATGAAACCAAACTACAATTGTGTAAAACAAAAGCTATTCTAAATTGTTGATAATATGCCAAGTTGTTATTTGATTCTGTATTTGTTAACTAAATTTACAGTTGTTTAGACAGTTTTATTAACATAACTATTATCATTGATATAATCTACTTTTTCATTATTATTATTATAGTATAATTCTATTAAGTAGCCCAGAAGGAAATCCAGCTGCACCTTCTAAGATCCAGTGCTTTCATTAATCTTAAATTTTAAACAGAGTCTAAAAAAGTAAAGCCTAAACGAAACGCAGTGTTTTTCACACACTGCAATATCTTCCACAACTTTTCAGTTTCATTTAGTCTATTATTTCCACTTTGGAAGAGCTAATGGAAAAGCAGGGGTGGATTTCCAGATGGACTTTGAATTCTCCCTAACATAATTGTTTCTATATTTCTATATAGGTGTGACACAACGTTGTGTCTTAGACGGGGGTTTTCCGATATCTGGAAGTATACGTGCGTAGATATCTAATCATCAGAATGCATTTATGAGCATTCCTTAGACAAAGCATTAACCGCAAATCCCACGGCTGCACTCACAACCTGAAACGGAATTTTTTGCTCGGACGGGACTTGAACTGACCATGCGACTGGATCCATTTGACACCCCGTGCGTTACATCTACATTGAATTCAAACAGTTTTAAGGACGGTCTTTCGCAAAATCACAATACTATAAAACTGAAACACCATGGATGGCAAATGATTTCGACATGTCGTAAAATTAGTTGAGACTGAGGCCTATTTGGATAAAGAGACCTGTCTCTTAGTGTTTTTAAAATTTTGTACTGTAACTTTAAAATACCCTGCTCCCGCCCTTTTGTATGAAGCGTCTTGGGCGCTGTTAAACTCTCTATTGTGATTGGCTGAAGCAATCCGTCGATTAAGGCTGCTTCTGTCTTTCATTGGTGGGAGAGTAGCCGTCGTCTCTGACTCTCGCGGTACTGCTACAGGAAGATGGCGGCCGAACTGGTGGAGGCGATGGCAAGTAGAGCTTGGCTACTTTAGGTTTGATAGGAGAAGGGTGTCGTAGTGTGGGTTTAAGCCTAACCTGGTTGTGGGGAATCTAGTGGCCTCGCTTTGGTATGATTTAGAGTCTGTACTACTATATGAGTGGGGCATTACATTCATCACACAACGAAGTAGCCTGTGTCGCTAACGTAACTAGCCTGCTGGATGGCGTTAACAAGGCAAATGCGTTGGTTCGGCTAGCATCACGCTGGCTATAGGTGAAGGCACCAAAAATGAATGATAAGACTATACAAACATGTGTATCCTGCTAGCATTATTTCTAGCGAGTCACCGTTTCAACAATCTAGTCCAACAATGTCTATGTATAATAGGCAAGGAAGTTTATAAAGCTATGCACCTGTCAAAATGTCCATTTGCTATGATTGAATACACAGAGCCAATAGTATAGAGAAGCTAGCATTAGCTTGCCGACAGCGCATATTATGTCTGTGTTGTTAAAAGACTGAAGAAACTGTAACTTTACTGACTGGATGGTTCCGCATTTGACCTAGAAACCTACTACATAGACTCCTTATTGTGCAGGTTTAATGTTGACGAAGCAGTAGTTGTGTTGTCTGATATACAACACAACAGCGTCCGACAAAGCTGAAGCATGTTGGGCTTTCCAGTAACAACCTTATTACACCACTCTTTCTGTTCATTGTATAATTAGACATATTTGATGTGTTGTGTCAAAATAGTTGAGACAAACTGACTGCGAAAACTAAATTCGAACTGAAATATTATTTCTTGACACCTGAGTTTATCTTCAGGTCATACAGCCGATGACCAGCATTTTTTAACAAGATGTTTAGTTTAGGTATTTCATCTCATTGAGCTGTAAACCTATGGACATATTCTTAAAAACTGTACAAATGAATTGGTCAATAGACAAGCTATGGGTCTGTACACACAACACTAAATTGTATTTTTGCATGAATGCTGAATAAATTATTAAAAAAAAATGGTTATAAATGTCAATAGTGAAGATTAGTGGTGCATTAAAAGGAAAGAAATGGGCTGTCGAGTTCAGAATTCTAAAATTTGTTTTAATTGTATCCCAGAAGATCACCAAAAGGCCAAAATGTAAACAATCAAAGCAGCTAAACTCTCTTTGGTACAAACACGTAATCACTTGGAGGTTTGAGGTGCTGTGATTAAAATGAACAAGCAAATAAGTAAATTTTAGCTGATTTTAGTTTAATCTTCAAGCAGTGCTATGCCATAAATCCAGTTTACTGTGTCTGTACTTTAAATAAATTCATTTTTACTCAGGTTTCTCTTTTTTTAGGAATAACAATTTTCCTTTGCTTACAAACCCCCGTGTCCCTTCATATAATGTGCATTATTTTCTTATTTTCCTCTTTCTAGAACATGGTCAAAAGTTTCCGGGTCTCTGACCTGCAAACTCTGTTGGCCTCAATGGGTCGCAGTAAAAGTGGCCTGAAGCAGGACCTGGTGGGGCGTGCGTTGAGACTGGTACAAACGGAATACAGCCCAGAACTTCTGAAGAACGTCAGGCAGCTCTATGAGTCACGCTTTCCCAAAACATCTGGCTGGCTTGCGGCACGGCGTCCAGAGGGCATCCCAGTTGCCTACTCGCCCATCAGCTCTTCCCCCAGTGCCACCTCTCAGGGCACCGACTACCTCAATGGCATTTCCAAACCGATACCCACACCCGCAGCAGAGGTCAAACTGGTGCCACTGCCCTTCTACCAAACTTTGGAAACACTGTTGCCACCGACAGAGCTAAGTGCGTGGAGACTATTGGACTTTTCTTTATTCTTGTTATTAGAAAATACATGTTAGCAGCGTAAAGTATCTTTTAAAAAATTCTGTTTTTTTTCTTTTGTTTACAGTTGCCCAGAACAACGAGAAACTGCAGGACAGTCAGTGCATATTTGAGTTAACGCCAAACCAGGCAGACCAGATCAGAAATGCAAGGTAGGAAAAGCTCACAGTGTACTGTTCAGGGTTATGCTCGCTTATGTCAAATGATTAACTGATGGTTGTTTGTGACTTATTTGTGTTTCTTCTTCCTTAGTGAGCTTCGCCCAGGAATCAGATCAATCCAAGTGGTTCTTAGGTAAGAATCAGTAATACTCATTTCAATTTAATAGGTATGTCACCATCCTGTTTCAGGAATGTGCTTGTGTCAGTGACAGAAGAAGGGAAGGAGAAGAATTTCCTTCTGTAAACAGAAACATACCATTAGTCTTTCAAAAACAAAATAAATAAAATTAAAAAAAATCAACAAATCCCTTGTTAAAACATTAGATTCAGATGTATTTATTGGTGTATATACATGTTGATGAATGGTTGTGCCTCCCTTTTTATGCTAACATTACTCTCTATTGCAGAATCTGTTACACAGACTCCATTGGTGTCCAGGAAGACCAGTATCCCCCAAACATTGCTGTTAAAGTCAACCAGTCCTACTGTCATGTGCCAGTGAGTTGATTCACTTCTGAGCTAAGCCACGCCTTTTAGAGCACAAACAGAATTAAAGCTTGTCCTTTCTTCTCGTCCTGTCGAATATATTACCATCGTAGTGTGTAAATGCAGTTAGAGTTAATAATTTTGGTGCCATCGACAGACCTAAAGAATTGCACAGCTGACATTTCTAATTAAATGTAGATAATTTACTTCTTTTGCTGTTTTCATTGACTTTTTAATTGTAGGGAGCCTCTTACAGCCATGTTCTTACATTGCATTTATTTATATTAAGCAGTAAATTATGTTAAGACATGTTTATTTTTTTATTAGGACAATAATAAATACATATATTAGACTCTCAAGTTTCATTTTTTTTCAGAATGGTATTCTAGCATCCTTGGAGAACTAGCAATGTCTTACCCTTTATTTTCGTTGTAACACCTTCAAACATTGTGCCTCATTTAACCTTAATCAGATTTTACACTGCATCTAAGCCATTTTGGGGATTTCAATTAGATAAAATAATGGATTATTTACACAATCAATTACTTTCATTTATGTCTTTGTATTACAGGGCTATTACCCTTCTAATAAGCCTGGTGTGGAACCTCGCCGCCCTTGTCGCCCTGTGAATATAACTCCTTGGTTGCACCTCTCTAATGTCACCAACAGAGTCACTGTCACTTGGGGAAACTTTGGCAAGGTCAGATTTTAATGCTGAATCTCTCTTTGGCATAACTTGGTGTCAGAGCAAGCTTTTTTTTCCAGTAGATATATTTTTCTTTTAGCAGATAACAAGGAGTGGAGCAAGCTGAGGCATGCAGTTTTGTGAATATTTCATGTGTCTCACATAGTTTTGTGTGGGCTAACTCCTAAAGAAGTCTTAAACAGAGTGCCTATTTCTTTTAACTCAGTCCATTAATGTTGTGTCCCCAATCCTGATCCTGTTAAGCAGCTGGAGGACTGATGAATACACACTTAATCCTAATGGCACCATCTTCTTTAGTGCTCTTGTGTAAACCAATTATCTAGGAGCACTGCATAAATTAAAACCAGGATTTTTTTGCATACAGTTTTTGTTTTTTAGCAAATGTAGAGGGGATAGATTCCCTTTTAGTCTTTTTGGAAATTAACAGACATTTGTTTTTATTCTTATTCCTGAAGACAGAATGGTTGATCTGAATTGTCTGTAGTTTATAGAATAAAAATTGTTAAAATTATTTTCATTACATCCTAAAGATCCTTAGTTTTGTGACTTCATTGTTCACTTTGTATATACAGTCTGCTTTATATTGTGCTTTTCAAAACAACTGCTCTCTATCATTTTTAAAATTCTTATTTCTTTAGAGATACTCAGTGGCAGTGTATTTAGTGAGGGTCTTCACTGCAGCAGACCTCTTCAGCCAACTCAAACTCTGCTCTGTTGAGAGTGCAGAACGCTGTCGTGAACGCAGTAAGTGTTTTTTTTTGCATAAAATACATAGAAACCTCATATATTTATGATTTATTTTTAAATTCTTGTTAACACCTTTTTGCTAGATGGTGCAGTGCACCTTATCTGATCACATGAAGGTCACAATAAATATCTATTTTTCTACTATTCAGTTCAAGACAAACTACGTTTTGACCCAGAAAGTGAAATTGCAACCACAGGCCTCCGGGTTTCTCTTATTTGTCCAGTAAGTATTTTATGACAGCACTTGACATGTTTAGCCGTTATAAATCTGTCCTACAATGAATTTTGACATCCTTGTTATGCTTTGTCTCTTATCATTTCCCAGTTGGTGAAGATGCGGCTCGGTGTGCCATGTCGAGTTTTAACTTGTGCCCATCTTCAGTGTTTCGATGCAGTCTTCTTCCTTCAGATGAACGAGAAGAAGCCCACATGGACTTGCCCTGTCTGTGACAAACCTGCACCATTTGAGCTGCTCACCATTGATGGGTAAGAAGAAAATCCTGAGTTGTCTCACTCTTGAGTTGTTTTTATAACTTTGATAAATGACATTTTAACCATCAGTTTGTTAAAGCCACAGTTGATCTGCAGAAAATTAACTTTCAAAAATTAATTTAATGCTTTACTGTGAAACCTGTTTTATGAGGCCACTCTCACCAGGAGTCTATATTTCAGGCTGCTATCTGAGATTCTTAAAGAGACAAATGAGGATATTGAGGAGATTGAATACTTAACGGATGGCTCCTGGCGACCCATCAGAGATGAAAAGGAGAAGGACAGAGAAAGAGAACGCAGCAACACACCAGAGTACCCTGTTGTTGATATATGTAAGTGCCAAAACATGCATCATTGACATTTTCTTTGCATTTTCTATCTTTTCATTAAATCTTCTTCTTTCTGAAGGCATTCCTGAGGCAAACGGTCATTCACCAGCCCACAGCAGCACCAGTCTGACGGGCAAATCTGGAAGCAGTTCTGTGGGGATGCCAGGAGTCACAGGAGGACCTCCTGTGGCACCGGGGGGAGGGGCAGTGGTAGATCTGACTCTTGACTCTTCTGAGGAGGAGGAAGGTGGTGGGGCAGGAGGAGACAGTGAGGACACTGAGGACAGCGCTGACAGTCCTGCCCCTAAGAGGGGCCGATACAACTACGACAAAGACCTGGTCACTGCCTACTGACCCCAAAGCTCTGTCCCCTCATAGACTGACACACACAAACAGAGGCAGGGGGCTAAAACTTGAGGACAGGAACACAGTAATCCACTAGATGCAACAACCCTCCCTTTTTCCCACAAATCAGAGCCTTTAACAGCTCTGGTTCATAGCCAGACAAAACCAACTAGCACTCAAAGATGCACTGTTAATAAATCTTTAATCTAGAGGATTAGGATTCCTCTTGTACTGTACACCACTGGAAGCAACTCTTAACTCTTTCTGGCCAACCACCACCTTGCAGTGAATATCTCTACCGTCCTGCCTCTACTGAAAATGAATGGATCAAGCACCCCGCCACTACCACATCCCCTTCTCTCCAGACAATTCCCTTTCCACCACCCCTTCTCTATTTGTATTTGACTTGGAATCACAGGCTCTTTTAGCCATGGGCGTTCAACATTTGCGTCTGGTTTTTCTCACATTTTGTGATGAACGGACAAGTTAAAAAATGGAGGCTCTTCAGTAATTTTTGCTAAAAGGTCAAACACAACTAAGGTAAAATGGCGTGAATAAATAGGGGGGGCAAGGCAGAGGTATGTAGAGTGTAATACAAATTGTGATGTTATTTCTTTTTTTCAGAGAATGATTCAAAGCTTGAAAGTTTTTGTTTGTTTGTTTTTTCCAGATTTTCTTTTAATTATAAACAGGCAGAACACAATACAGGCCTCGATGTGTGATGCTATCCACTTTTATTTTGTCCTTTTTAGATAAGAGAACCTACCTCAGTCATAAATACTTAACAGACTGACCAGAGTAGCTTAGGAAGAAATGGAGAAGAGAAGAATTGAGTCTTTCTAAAGCCAATTTTACACTGGAGATTTTGTTTTTCTCTATATTTGTATTTTATTATTTCATCGTTCCATGCAGCTCTGTTTCCTCTGCATCAACATCTTTTATATTGAGAACAAGTTAGTGTGTGGATAACCAGGCTGACTGTTCAGTAATGGAGGAGGGAGGTTCTGTCACACTATAAACTATTCTGCTACAGAATTCACAAGGATGATGTATTGGCTTTACAAATTGGCATAACTCTTTAAAGGTCACTGTATGGAAGCTGTGCCAAAGCAGGGGTGTTTTAAGATTTCACTGATGGGGAATGAGAATTTGGTGCCTTTTTTTGTCAACTGGTGAAGAATGAAACCTGTTGCTTTAAGTAACTGGGCAGGACAGGATATCAGACCCCAGTCAAAGTGGGGGTGTAGTTTTCATTTTGTGATTTCTGCAATGGACAAAGAAGCTGAAAACAATGAGATAACAAGAGGGCAGGTAGAAAACAACCATTATTGCCCTTTTCAGCACCATTCTCTGAAATTATTGTCTAGGCAAGAGCTTCGCATGGTTTTAAAAATTATTTGCAGTAAATCAACGATATATTTGACTTCAGTTCTGTGCAGGCAGGAGCTGTTTCAGGTTGGCTGTTGAGATAGGAGTGGTGCAGGCTGTTGGCTGTGCTTTTGTAGAATGCTTTGCCACCGTGAGTTTGGCGATCCTGACACAATGAGGCTTACTGAGGTGTCAATAGGTGCTTCCCCACCAAGCTTAAAGTCGTTGATTGAATTACAGATTGTCCTGCTCTGTCCTAGAACACGTGGAGGTGCTCCAAACAACAATCTCATCCAGTCTTTATTTCAATGTAGATAAGGTTGTATCTATGTGCTGGAATAGAATTGGACTTTAATTCCTACATGCTGTGAGCCTAAAACTAATATTCCTCTACACCTGCACTAGTAATTTCACTCAGCTGCTCCTCAAGTAAGGATGCTCAGTCTGCATGTGAAGGCCTTAGGTTTGTTTGCAGCATGGTCATAAGCATTGGTTAGAAAATGAGACAAGGTGTTGCTGTGCTGTGAGAGCTGTTTGCACTTTCTTCCGATACTTCATCCCAATGCCATGGCTTAGTTACTTTAAGGCCATCATCTAGGGAATATTAAACTATAATCCCTGGCCATTGTGACCAGTCCTCCTCAACCATCTCTTGAGAATGAGAATCATAAAATGTGAATCTAGATGAGCGGTGGTCCTTCTCCCCAGGTGAAACATTTGGAGGGGAAAAAGCAGCGACCCAGTAAGGTTCTTTTTGTATGAAATATTCCCCCTCTCATCATCTCACTGGATCTGGTTTTCTTTTGCCATGTTCAAATGCACAGAGACATGACATTTATGCATTGATTCAGGGCCCCTCTGATAGCGTTGATGATCGGAAAATGTAGGCCAAGTTAGATTGGGTCTTCCATTTATTTTTTTTCTTCTTTTGACTCATAATTTACAAAATCAGTGTAGTGATGACAGATGTTTCGCACAAAATTGATTGATGGCACGTTGCCGGTAATGCAGCTCAAAAACAATGTAAAGAACTCTAATATCTATCTTTACTAGCAAATTTGTATTTGTAACTTCAATACATATAAAATCACATTGTTCATTTGTTACTAGGTGTAGAAGCTCATTATTTGAAAAGATCTCCTGAATAACTCTTCCGTTTGGTGAAAGAGACGAGAGCTGGTGCAGGTTGCTTCTGTGGGTCTGAGCCAGATATGTTTGCAGGTTGTTTGGGCGCTGGACAGAGCTGAGGGTCCCGTCTTTTTTTAGTGGCATCTCTTCTTATAACGATGCATAAGGTAGCATGGGCAGAGGCTTACAATCCATGATGTAAATGTTTTGTTTGTTGTGTTTTTTTATATGTTCATATTAAAATACAATAAAATTTAAATAATATTTTATTAAGCCTTGAATCGCCTCCAGTTGTTCCTACTGTATAGACAAATGGACAAAAAGAATCTGTCAAAGCAGGTTACTGAGGAATAGGAAGTCTAGTTGAAGTGTGGATTGTTATGTCCCGTACCAAATGCTGAGTTCTGGGGACACATTTGATGCCTGTCAAAGATAAAACTGTAAAATTTAAAATGATCGTATTCTAACAGCTGTTATTGACGTGTGGAATTAATTAAAATCTGTTCTTAAAAACATGTCTTACTGTTTTTATTTTGAAAATGAATTACTCTGAACCACCAGGTCCATGGGCATATCATAGTATATCTCCAGCAAGTATTGTTGACCTCACTCAAACTGGTCAATGCAATGATTTCATTTGCACTGGACTCTGACACTGTATAATAAGGTTTTATATTAAGAGGAAAGTATGAAAACTATGTTGAGCTAGAATTATCAGTGTATCAATTTAAATTCAGTAGTGTAAGTATTCTAAAGGGTCATCGTTAAATAATAACAATGTAAAACCTTTACATATTTATTTAAAGAACCGTTTGCTTAATAACAAAACATTTATATATTATTCTAGATATCTTGGGTAGTACTTTGTTATATTGCTCCATTATGTATGTATTAGCCTATTTATATATATATATTTATATAGCCAAAGGGATTTGATACAGAAGTGTACCTTTAGTAAAATGTGAGAGATCACATTGTACTAGTAAATGTATGCAGACAGCTTAAATTCCATTTTTTAAATAAAATATAATTTACAGTTTAAATTGAATAATAAAATATGATACGTTGTCGCCGCTGGGTGGCAGTAATGTTCTTCCATCCTTGTTTACCAACTGTCATTAAACCCCTAAGAAAGCAGCAAAGGGTGGGCGATATCGTTCAGTCAATCGGGTCGTTCGCCTCATTAAAACCACCTTATCTGAGATGCTATTAAAATGCTGTCGTAGAACGTCCTTTGCGACATGTCGGCATCTCTTCCATCAACTTGTCAGACAGTCTCGCGTTATTTGTGAAGCGCTGTCTCTCCCAGTGGGTGTCACGCAGGTCTGATGTTGCAGCAGCTGCTGCTTCCTGATCTGAAGCACCACCACCAGCCACAGCCAAAGCCCTGCACGCTTCAAAGCTCCCACACCCCGAACTGATAACGCAGGGAGGTGCTTCTGGACCGTGCTTGTCCTCGGTCAGTTTTCCCGGCGTAGCTGCGGTTGAAGCGGTCTGTGGTCTCTTGAAAGCCGATCTGCGAGAGGCTGTACATTAGGACCGAGAGGCACGGTTTTTCCAGGAGCTGGTGCTAGCTAGTAGCGGCTAGGTGGCTAATGGCTAGTAGCAGCAGGTAGACAACCCAGAAGGAGCAGAAATCTAGAAATGCGTCTACTGCATATCGCCTAGATGCGCCCGAAAACGACCAGGCTTTAAAGGAGCAACTCCGCATGTTGTGTTTTTACAAATTATCTGAGTGACATGCCACCGAAAGTATTCTAACTTCGCTAACGTTAGCTAGCTAACTTACTAGCCATCAGAAGCTGATTCTGTTGCTTGTTCAGACTCGGCGTTGAAGGAGGAAACGGTAGATTTACAACCAACCGCAGGTTAGAGCCTTTATTGAGAAAGTCGTGTAGGTAGTTAGTTATTGAAATGGCTCCCAAAAGAAGACCCGTTCCCCTGAACATAACGCCCATTGGGGAGGGACAGGCCACCTCTAACACCCTTGATGCTGCATCAGAGTAAGTAGCTTGAGTTACTTCAAATTCAATAGACACCTGTCTGAGAGGGAAGATCTATTAGTCACTAAGATTATTATATTTTCTCAAACCAATTACAACATTATTACATTATACCACCGTTACAGTTGAGCTGTCAAATGTGTGTGTACTTAACCCCGGTGAACCTGCCGTCTCCACCCTAGAGCCAACCTCGAGGCCCTACAGAAGAAACTGGGTGAGCTGGATTTGGACGAACAACAGAGGAAACGGCTGGAAGCCTTTCTCACCCAGAAAGCCCAGGTTGGGGAGCTGAAGGATGAGGATTTTGACCCCATTTGCGAGTTGGGTGCAGGAAATGGAGGAGTGGTCAACAAGGTCCGCCACAAACCCTCGGGCTTGGTCATGGCCCGCAAGGTGAAGGGACATTTTCTTTTCTTTCAGTGAATCATTATAGGTGGAGACAGCTAATTTTCAGAATGTTTTCAGAGATTCAAATTTTGTTTAGTTTTTGTCATTGCTCCATAAGGGTGACTGCTGTACCCACCTCTGCTTTGAGAACCACTAAGTCTTTGCCTGTAGAAAACCACAGTCTGCTTCCTTCTCTCATTTACTTACTTGAGTGGTGCAATGACAAACACACATCAGTGTCTTAAATTTAGAAAGAAAGTCCTTCTAAAAGTTACAATCTCAACAGACTTAAGCCTGAAGATGCATTTTTTTAACCCATTATTGAATATATGGTAATTATATATGCTAATTCTATGAAGAAGAATATTATGTCATTAGGTTAACTGTATGGTTCAGTGTGTCATCCAGTATTCACTAAAAAAATTATGTGCTTGAGAGAATTTACGTCTTGGTCAGTCACTGTATTTGTGTCTTGATACTATTTATGGTTTCATCCTCCTTCAGCTGATCCATCTGGAAATCAAGCCTGCCATTAGGAACCAGATTATCAGGGAGCTGCAGGTGCTGCATGAATGCAACTCTCCCTACATTGTGGGTTTCTATGGGGCCTTTTATAGTGATGGAGAGATCAGCATCTGTATGGAGCACATGGTGAGAAACAAGTCTTTTATCTGAGCCCTCTACCCATAGACGGTGAATTTATGTGGTTGTATGCTGATTTTTCTAAATAAGAGTCTAAAAATGGGGGAAACCTTTGCTCCCAAATGTCATGCCCCATTACAATTAAAATTAAACATGGTGTGACTATACTTTAATGGTGCAGTTTGTCTCTATAGGATGGTGGATCTCTTGACCAGGTTCTAAAGGAAGCCAGAAGAATCCCAGAAGAAATCCTGGGGAAAGTTTCTATAGCTGTATGTAATGAATTCATTTTTCATTTTGATGAATTGAAATAAACGTATAAGTCAAATGTCATTTGTGACTTAGCAGCAGGTTTGTTCGTAGGTTTTGAAGAGATGTAAAGACTTGTCTTTTCATAAGAACGGTTCTTCCACTGTGGGTGTGTCTCTCTTGTGGTGTTGCCTAACTAGGTTGTGCCGTCTAGTCATGAATGATTCACAAACTGTATTTTTTTTTAAAACTCTTTTAAAACAAGTCTTTATAAAAGATGTAAATGTAATGTGTATTTGACTAAGACTTACACAAGAGAGAGGTTATTTTTATAGAAGTGTATATACACTAATATCTATCATTTGGACACCGGATATTATAGAGCAGGTTTCAATATGGTTCTTTCTTGTTTGAAGGTATTGAGAGGATTAGCCTACCTGCGGGAGAAGCACCAGATTATGCACAGAGGTAAGTGTGTTTTCTACCTTAACGGCCTCAACAGTGCTTTAACATTTTAGCCTGCATTATAGTGAGTGTGCTAACGCCTATTGTTTATGACACATCATAAGCTCCTGATCACAGAATTTAGTAGCATGAAACACGGGCTAAATTAGAAAATATATGGTCTAAATCAGAAAGCTTCCCAGAGCAGACCAGAGAGGAAGCCTAGCCAGAGTGTGGATAGTGCAGCATAGTGAAGTGTCCCAGTATTTAAGGGTTGGTGGTACTCTAGGACAGTTGTCTGTGAGCTCAAGCGGTAATTACAGCCTCTCAGATGTGATTATATAGCAGCCGCACCCAGTTGACCCCTCCCTCTGTGTCTCCCTCTATCGTCTTCACGCTCCTGCCACCTCTTCTCCGTCACTCCTCACATGACCTTGGTGCGTTGGAGGGGGTCACACACCGCTGAGACCAGATTGCAGTACTAGATTATACCCCATTATTTTGAAGGTTGTTTTTCAGTGGAGTGTAACATTAGGTTGACCCGGTTTGTTTATAAGCTCCAGCAAGAGGTGCAACATTTTTTACCCTATTTATTTTTATTATAATTATTATTTTTATAAGCATGGGTCCAGAGACAAAGATGGAGACTGCTGTCTCTAATGTCAAATAGTTCTACTGGTTAAATGTGCTATGTTCAATGTCCAATGTTTTTTTCTAACCACAGATAATGCAGCTAAAAAAAAACAAGCATTTTGCCTTGCCAAAAGTGGCCTTTTGTTTCGAGTGTAGCATCATTCTGACCACATTTATTACTGTCTAGAATGGCGTTTCTCAAGAAGATCTTGTATTGATGGTGGCATTAGATTACTGCGGAGTCTTCTCCTGCACATCCTGGAGACTCTAGTGTTGAGGGTTAGACCACTTTATTAGAGTTTGAGCTTGATAAATTGTGGCATTGTTATTTTGGAATAGGCCCATGCCACGAGGGAGGAAAAATCCATTGATGGAAAACCCTGGTCATTCAGAACCTTTATGTAGCAAACACCTTGTGTTCTAAGCTGAAACATATTAATCTCATCTTAAATTGTAAGGTGGTTGTTTTGTTTTACACTAGAAGTGAAAAGTTTAGTCACTGCTCCTTATTCAGTTGACCATTGTGTGACTTTTGTGGGGTACTAAGCACTTGACACACGGTATACACACTCTGTTGTGGCTGGGTGCTTTTTGCTGCTGCTGATTAATGAATGTTGTAACTATTCACCCTCGTCCAGGTGGCTACACAAATGGCGCTAGTCTAGTTTCTAAGGCGTTGGACCAGGTCGCTGACTTATTGACACCTTAAAGTACACTTGTTTATTTGCTCACCTTCCCTCTACCACATAGATGTCAAGCCCTCCAACATCCTGGTCAACTCTCGCGGGGAGATCAAGCTGTGTGATTTTGGTGTGAGCGGCCAGCTCATAGATTCCATGGCCAACTCCTTTGTTGGAACGCGCTCCTACATGTCGGTGAGTCAGCTCTGCACGCCTGCACCCCCACCCCTTTTTCCTCTGGCCCTCACCCCACTTTCCTTCTCCTTTTTTCTCACATTGCTCTTGTTCACTGGCCCCGCCCTCTGCCTTCCCTTTCTCTGGCCCACCCTCTGTCCCCTGCCAAGAACGAAGGGCTGTGCCCAGGAAAGGACTGCTTGGCAAAGAACTAGGCAGCAGTGCATGCTCTCTAACGTCCTCCTCTCCCTGCACTCTTAAACACCTGGTGGGTGCACTGTTGAAAGCTGCTTTCTCCTTCGTCCTGTTTTCTTTCCCAGACCACAAAATCAGTGTTGCAGAGACGTTTGCTCTTTAATCAGAATTCTCTCTCTTTCTCGCACGCGCCCACACACACACACACACTTGTCTATGCTCACACTTGAAACTCGAAATGTCTAAAGGAGGTCTTATTTTCCTGCCAAACCCTCCCATCCCCTGTCCTCTTGCCCTAACCACACCTTACTTCTCTTTGCCATAACACCCCACTCATCCCTCACCCCTCCCTTCACCCTCTACTCCATTTCCTGTGCTTTCCTTTTCTAGCTCTCTATCCAACCCTCTCTCCTGCCTGGCATTTTGGCTGTACCTGCTCCTCTGACGTGGTTTGTATGTTTTTCAACAGCCGGAGAGACTGCAGGGCACCCACTACTCTGTTCAGTCTGACGTGTGGAGCATGGGCCTGTCCCTGGTGGAGCTGGCGATTGGCCGCTACCCTATACCCCCACCAGACGCCAAAGAGCTGGAGGCCATCTTTGGACGGGCTGTTATGGATGGCGCTGAGGGGGAACCACACACCAACATGCAGAGGCCCAGGCCACCAGGCAGGCCCATGAGTGGTATGAAACACAAAAGTGTTCCTCCAGCCTCAGAGTGATGGGAATTTTCCTTAAATTTCTTGGTCAATAACAAGGTTTGTGATGTGTTTTGATCACAGGACATGGAATGGACAGCAGACCTGCCATGGCCATCTTTGAACTTTTGGACTACATTGTGAATGAGGTAAGAGAAATTGCCCACTGAATGTACACACAGACTTCTGCTTTTAGGCTTGTAGTGTATATGCACAAAATGTACTTTTCTGCTTTAGTTCTCCTTATTAAATCTGTTTGTCGCTTCCCCCTAAGCCACCTCCCAAACTGCCACATGGTGTTTTCACCAATGACTTCCAGGACTTTGTGACAAAATGGTGAGTACAGAACACAGCGTGTTTGAACGGAGCTACTGTACCAAATAAGTGTTTTTTCCCCGTATGTGCTTCTTTCCAGTTTAGTCATCATGTATTACATTGTAAAAGTTCTTGTTTGATTAACTGGTGAGTTTTAAAGGTTGACTGAAATGCATAAATGTTTTTGAATTTGTGGTAGCCAAGAAATTGTCCTAGGCAGTTTAAAAAATGCAGTTTTGTGACAAATTTCATCAAACATATAGAAAATATATTTTAGTTTGTAATGAATATTCAAATATTAATTAATGGAAATTAATTATTGTCATTTGCAATTGCAGTTTGATCAAAAACCCAGCAGAGAGGGCAGATCTCAAGATGCTAATGGTAGGTACCTGAATTCATTTTAATTTGAGCTATTGCTAGGATGTATGTGCTCTTTTAGTAAAGTTGGTAGCAGCACAAATAACTGGTTATCATTCTTTGGGTTCTATTTGTAGAGTCACACGTTCATCAAGCGATCTGAAGTGGAGGAAGTAGACTTTGCTGGCTGGCTGTGCAAAACCATGGGGCTCAACCAGCCCAGTACCCCCACCCGCAGCACTGAGTGAACAGGCCCCAATCAAGTCTACATGTTCTTGGGTCTCTCTTGCATAGGCATACATAAAATGTACATACACAAGCAATCTCACATATTGGCACTTTTTTCATCTTGCTCTTGGGTAAAACGGTTTTGGCTTCCCCTCATTTTTTTCTTCGCCAGCAGCAGGGCGCGTTGGGTTCTTGTACTGTAAAACTATAGCTTCACCATGTCAATATCAAGAGTAGCCACACTTCACTTTTTCATACTGCTGCACAGGATGTAAAGCACTGAATAGCTGCCAGTCTGTCAGCTGAATTTGCATTGAGTGACAAACCTCTTTTGTATTGTTGAATATTCTGTATTAATATTTTCTATGGCAACAGTCGATGGCTTGTGGAGTTGTATTTTAATAAATTACCTGCTTTTCACATTTGTTGGATTGAAAATGAGAATCCAAGCAAATAATCTACTTGCAAATTCTAAATTGAGTTTATTGAAGGTTAATGCAATTATTTGATTAAAACCCCTTTTGACAAACATTACCTCCAATATAATAATTTGATTTGTGAGTAGAGAGTGCAGGGCAAAGGGACACATAGTCATTATCAGTTTTTGGTAAAAGCGATCACTATGTGAACACCATCACAAACCAAAGAGGGTAATCATGAGTAGTAAAACTTTTCAATGCCTGATCAGTTTTTGTATGCACATTCATAAACAGTATATCTGTAGTTTTTCCATCTAGTGATCTACACTACATCAACTAGTTTTCATTTCAATTCACATCCCACACTGTCACACAGGCCTGATGTATGCCAGAATGTCTGACATTGAGAAAGCGGTGATCCAAATATTTACATGGGGATGATACAGCATGGTTTATTATGTAACTGTGAATTGAATTTCTTTACGCCATAATGGGGTTGATGTTTTTATCAAAAACCTGAATTTCCACAGTGGTGATGTGTTACTTCATCCATGTTGACTGATTTAACTCTTTGGTCTGCAGTTTCTTTTTTTTTTTAAGTCACCGTTTACTGCTACACGTGATGATCCAAGCTTCTGGAGACGCAGCCAGCCTAGAAGTGTGCTTTTGGAAAGGACTGGGGTTTAAATACTAATGAAAAGCTTCTGCCTTTGATTTAGCCTGATGGATTGTGGTAGAAGTTGAATTCAAATGGTACTTCAGATTTTTCAGGTAGTACAAAAGATTTTGCAGCAAAATTTGAATGCAGGTCGCTGTTGGTCACGTGTTGTTTTTTGCTAGCCTGCTGTCTTGCTAGAGCGCTTGTATTCTCTTTGCTTATGGCTGATCCTTTCTTATTCCCCCTAAAACTGTGCATTTGTTGAAAGAAAAATGGGTGCATCGTCACTTATCTGTACAAAGCTATATACAAAAATTACAGTACTATTTTGCAGTCTTAATATACAAAAATTTGATTTATTTAAATGACAAGGGATGAGAGTCATTTTATTATAATATAAAGATGTGTTGATATGGTTATAATGTATAAAAAGATTAAAATAAAACTTATTTGTGAATGTACTCTTAAGATACTACTGCCTTTTTAAACGGGACTACATTGAGACAGATGGAACCATTTTACACCACAGAACCATAAGATTCTAATTTATTGTCATTTTAATTTTTAGGATTCACAATCAGAAATGTTGACAGAGTAGTAGTAGAGCAGAGTAGTTAAAGCTTTTCCAACATGCGGTCAATGCTATCAGTACCAGGACTCTCCAGCGTTTTTATGGACTACCATGTGTAAAGTCACGTTGACCTGCTGTAACTTTAGCAACCGATGCTAGCTAGCGGTGAGCTAGCTAACTTTAACAGATTGCCTGGTTTGAGAGTTAAACGCAGAATATACTTATAAATGTAAAATAGTAAGCTATTATTATAATGTATATATTAAACGTTTGCTTCTAAATTAGGTTGCTTCTTGACACGGAAGCTAACTAGCTAGCTTCCAATTAGCAACGTTAGATTCAGTTAAGTGAAAGTTTAGGCTGTTGATAGTTTGTTAATTGCTGTTTCCTTCTATTTAGACAATAGTCATTTTAGCTCAAAAGAGTCACAGGTTAATGCTGTACATGATTAATGAGCAGTATCCTTTTCAGCCCAAGTCCATATACTGGTTCTGTTTACCACGGCTGCTGAGCCCTACGTCGGTCACTGATACCACAGGTGAAGAATCATCAGAACAGCTCAAGATAAGACATAGTATCTTTAACGGCCATTGTCTCAATAACATTGGTGTTTTTTTGGCTAGAAATTCATTAGACTCACGTGTTCCTCAAACTTGAAACTCAAACTGATAACTACTGATTAATTACGTCTAGCTCCGTTGTGTGCTTGGTGGGAAACACAAATAACACACAATAAATAAAATAGAGGTTTTCACACTTCTGGGAGTGGGATTTAAACATACTTTTTAATGGGATCCAAACAGAATAGGTTGCTCTGTGTTGCAGCTATACTTTTCCTTTACCTTAATTTTACCTTAACTGTTGATTCTGAATCAATGGCTACTTTAGCATTAAAACAACACGTGACCGTTATCTTAGCAGTACAAAATTATGTAAAAGAAGATTTTGTTTAAACATGAACCTCAAAGTTTGCATTTTATATCAGTCAATAAATGAATTGTTTGGAAGGACTCAGTTAGTTTAGGTTTAGAAGCCTAGAGCTGTGAGATTATGTGTGACATAATCTCAGGCTGCAACGGGCTGACAACATCAAATTTTGACTTTGAGTAATTAGGCCACAACTGGAAACTTGTGAAAATCTTGTATTTATGTCAAAGTCTATGCCCTGCTGTGTTCCTCTCACTTTGGTCACAACTCATCACTCTGCATCCTCTCCAGGTGGCATAGCAGATGTGATGACACTAGTGCCTAAACGCTGCAATTCATCCGTTCCTTTGAAGTCTCAGAGCTGGCTAATGTCCTTGTTAATATAAGACAGTGCTAAACAGCGCCCTCTAGGCAGGGTGTGTGTCACTGCTTCTCGCTTGGTCCCCTGCATGTTTATCAGTGCAGTGCCAGGCCAGTGTCAAAGCTTGCAGCACAGTGACATGGCTCATGTGAGACAAACTGTGACCTTTAACCGGAAAAGGAAGTATTTACTAGCAGAAACATATATTGTAAAATGCGAATTTTATATAATATTATATAATATTGAAAAACATTTTTATAAAGTCAACATTTTCCTATTATTTCACATATATATATATATATATATATATATATATATATATATATATATATATATATATATATATATATATATATATATATATATATATATATATATATTATATATATATATATATATATATATGCAAGTCCTGTGACTTTACCGATTGAGCTATCCAGCGAGATATATATATATATATATATATATATATATATATATATATATATATATATATATATATATATATATATATATATATATATATATTGTTTTTGGAAAACATTTTTAATGTAATGTTTAAATGTGTCTAGAAGGCTTTCATTTCATTGGCATTCTGCACAATATGTGACTAGAAGGTGCAGTTGATTAAGTCACTCAATAAAACATCACGCTCATGGCCAAAAGACAACCTATTATTATTATTATTGTTACTCATTAAACAATATTAAAAAGCCAGAGGTCTATCAGCTTATAAAATGCCATGGAGCACACAATCTTTGGGCCAAACTCTCAGACCTGTAGCCTTCTACCATGGATATGATGACAATGCACTCTATGCAATCACCCAAGTATCAGCTAAACCAAATAAAAGTTTGTTTGCTTGAATAGTTAATAGGCCAATATCTGCTTTGCTTTGTTTTCGTATTAGGGGAGCATCTAGGATTTATGAGGTTGAGGCGTATACTGAAAGTAGTAAGAAACTGTCTGTGAACAATATGAAAGAGATTTTTCCTTGACCCACATAAACTGCAAATAATTTCACCATAAAGATAGAAAGATAAACATTAAGAACTGACTTTGTAACTTCATAAACTTTAATTTAGACTAGATCATGTCAGATAATGTGTTTATAGTAGTATAACTAGCTGATGAATCATAGATCTTTATCAGTTAAATATATATTTAATATTTTTAAAGTTATATACACATATTTCATAACACAATCTTTGATGCAAACATTCAGCATTACCTTGCCAGTTTACTAGGATGCAGCAGTGCATTAGCTCAATGTTGCAAGACCGATTATGCAGCTGCACCGGTTACTGTCATTCCTCATAATTTGCATATCGTGCAAAGTGAAACAGAAAATATATCTATAAATATACATATATATTCTGGTGTGTGTGTGTGTATGTATTTGTATGTATATATGTTTATGTATGTATGTATGTGTGTGTGTGTGTGTGCGTGTGTGTGTGTGTGCGTGTGTGTGTGTGTGTTTATATATATATATATATATATATATATATATATATATATATATATATATATATATATATATATATATATATATATATATATATATATATATAAATAATCGGTTGGGAAGGTATATGGTGCAAGAGAATCATGGAATACATCTTGTACTCCATCCCACTCTATGGCACAATGGCTGGCTTGCTCTTACTGAGGGGGTGTGTGGTGGGTGGTTGCAAGTGGCGCAACATCAAGTGCATGAGCTGTAAATTTACACATGGGAACTTGCCATTCTCTCCTGTGGAGAAGACAATTTACAACTGCCTTTTCTGATGCCCCACCTGTGTACAGATGTGGGGCCGCGCCAAAGAGTGTGTCGAGGGGGTTGCTGGCAGCCCCTACTGTATGTGCTGGAATGTGCCATGGCTTGCAGTTGGGGTGGGACATCATGACCTCAGGCAATAGGATGGGTGGGTGCGACTCGACTCGCATAGAAAAGGAAAAGACTAGAGATGACGCGGGCGAGGAGAGACAGGAGTTACAACTAAGTTTACGCGTAGACCCTACATTTGATTTCCTGGTGAGGGAAACGTTGGCGATGGCTGTGAAAGCAGAGCAGGAACTCAGGGGTTAAAGATGTATGTTATCGCTGATTGGGTTTATTCCAACTGTGCACTTTTGAGTGCAAATACATTTCTACTTTACTTCTGCTCCGCAGAGGAAGGAGGGAAAAGAGACGGAGGGGGAATGCTGTTTCTTTAAGAGAGAGGGAGCGAGAGTGACTGTGAGAGAGAGAGAGAAAGGGAGGGACCTCTTTGCCCTCCAGAAACCAGGAAGGGAATTGAGTTGATCTGCTGCTGCTTGGTTAGCGCATACGGGGCTTTAAGCTGCACAACAGTGAGAGGGAGAGAGAGAGCTCCGGAGAGGAGGAGAGGAGAAGGCTGAGCTAACCCACAACAAGCACCACCACGGCCATTGCAGGTGAGCTAAAGGCACCCTGCCATCCCCTCGCTCGCTGCCCTGGGCCTGTCGACCACAGGGGAGCAGGGCAAAGGAGGACAGGAGAGAAGGAGGAATGAGGGAGGGGGGCAGAAAGGAGCGCAGGGTGGGGGGGTTGGCCAGAGAAGAGAGGTGGGTCGCAGCACTAGTCCCTAGTTAAGGTTCCTCTTTTTTTAATCCTTCTAAAGTACTTCCTCTGTGCTGCTCTTTACCTCTGGGGAATCTTGAGGTAAAGTTTAAAGGATGCGTTCAAGGCATTAACTTTTAAGGCAGGTGGAAGCACTTACAGGAGGAGGGGGGGATGGGGGCTGATGTAGGAGGGTGGGGGGTATTAAACCAGGAGAAGGAGGAACCAAAAATAATTCTATTGGACAAGGTACAAGCCTAACAACAACTTTTCAGCAGAGTGGCGAATGAACGAGTGAGTGCAGGGTAAGTTGTGTGCGCAGGGCATGGTGTAGGGGCATTAGACTGTGTGGAACAGGAATAAGTCATAATTTAGGTCAAGAGTTTTAAGTGTGTCGGAAATGTCAGTAGAGTGTGCGCTGATTAAAGAATCCACCTCTGATGTGCGCTTGCTGCTCTGATGCTCGAAGCTGAAATCTGTTGTTTTTTTTCATTCGGAGCTCAGTCCTGTTTGACGGCTGCTCTGTACTTTAATACCTGGCAGCCTGCTAGCAACATACTGTAGTGTATAATTCAGCCCTGAGTGCTTACGTTAGAGCAGGCTTGGAGACAGTGGGGGCGGTGGGGGCAGAGAGCGCTGGGATTCGTAGTCCGCGCCAGGGGCTCCAAAGCAGGTCAAACGGGGGCTTAGAACTCCGTATCCCAGAGTGCCTTGCCCTTGGCCATCCAGGAAAGGAAACCGCCGCCAGCCTATCCCAATGAGGAGGTGTGGTGAGTGAGCAGTTGTCAAGCCAATGGGAGCAGAAGATGCAGGGCAGAATGTGGGCTGAAAATAGAGGGGGTGGGGTGGTAGTGGCGGTGGTTGGGAGGGAGGGAGGGAGGGAGGGGGGTTAGGCGTCTGTTTGTGTGGGATCAGGCAAGGGCTTGCCTGTATGACTAGGGCCACTCGCAAGTTTCCTGTATGGTGAAGCTGTAGCCCTGCCCAGAGACGGAGGCACCAGAGCTGGCCGGCAGGCAGGCAGGGGAGGCAGATAGGGTCCGGGCAACGTTTTCTGTCTCTTTGGTAAGCACTCCCAACACATCCATAAACACACTGTCTGTAGACTGCGGCTGAGACGAGAGATGACGGGAGCGGAGGAACTAAATATCATAGTGTGTTGTGCGTGAAGGAGAGTGAATGGGGCTTCACAGAGTTCACAGTTCTTGACCCACTTGCAGACAAGCGAGCGGATGACAAATAGGTCAGTGCTGAGTTTAAGGTGCGCACAGAACTTTTTAAAAACACACAAGCTTATCGTGCATCCATGTTGCCTCATCTTATTAACACACAGTATTACTGTATTGTTTTCATGTCTGTGTTAAAGTGGCACCCCAGCTATTATTAGTGGTGTGAAAAAAATGAAGATGAAGAAAGTTGCACATCCTGTACTGCTGCTTCTTGATGGGTGTTTCTGTAATTCCACAAGAACCACTGCATCAGATGTTTGCTAGACTGTGGCGGAGAGAGCGCGGTGACGGCTGACAGCGTACAGGTGGGGTGTTCAGTAACAGTTTATTTGAGCATCCCCAGTAAGTGACATCGCCTCCTGCTGAGGGGGAGAATATGTGACATGTGGATTCCACTGCTAGGTTAAGCTTCCTCGGCTAAGCCCGTGCAATATTAAAAATAAAATTCAAGCTCTGCTAACTTTGTACACTACACTGGATAACCTGCAGATTAACTTTACACTTTCACAGCCCCTCGCACCATGATCAGTTTTGGTCCCACTCCACTCACCCCCTTTAGTCGCCAGCATCTTGTTGAACAGCAGATTGCTTGCTTGTGGCTCGCGGTTTAAAGACTTCACAGAAACCCGGACTGCCTTACTCGATAACCAGATGCATATTTTTTGGCTTTGCATACTTGTTGAACTTGTTTTTTTAAATGTGTGGGCATGGAGAGGGGGTAAGACGAGCATAGCACACGAAGACGCCCAAATGCTGGGAAAGCGTTGGAATGCTTCTCAGCAGGCGGCAGCGCACAAGGTTGAAGACATTTCATATGCAGCTCAGTGTCACAGAAATGATTAGTTACAGTAAATATTGTTTTCATGCTATACTCAATGCTACCTGCTAGGTACAACTATGGAAGAGAAGCATAGTTAGCTCAAGTACACACCAGAGAGGTTAAACTAGGACGCTATATGTGTTTGTGTGTGAGTGTATGTTGTGTGCGCACATGCATGCACGCGTGTGCATCTGTGTTACCAACAATAGACTCCAGGGGAATTGCAGGGGACTTCAGTGGCTGTGGGCAGGTCCAAGACACCACCCATCAATTTGGCGGTGAGGCTGAATACAGTTTGATATTCCTGTATGTTTGTGCCTACACCGCTATGGCCTGAAAGTAGCAGGTTTAGACAGACTGAGAAGACAGGTTGCGTGATGTCTCCGTGGCAGTGTGAGGCTTCACTCTGGAGCGGCATGCTTCATGCACTACTCTGCATGTAACAGGCCTGTGTTTTTAAAGTTTTGTTTATGTGGTCAAATGATGGACTGTAGCCGACTGTTTTGTACATGCCGAACAATCTCCCAGCTCCTCAGCTATTTTATCTCTTTATCTTTGTCTTTATATGTGGGCTCTTTATTCTACAGTTGAAATATTTCATCAGCCTCTTCCTTGGTGAATAAAGCTTCACTTCCCCCTAATGCTTGGTTCCCCTGGTCAGCTGCTTAGTATACTACAGCTTCCAGCCGGGCTAGGCAGACAGACAGACCCCTCTCTGTTGTTTTTCTGTTGTTGTGCTGAGGTCTAGGGGGAGTAAAGGGGCTTCTTCTGTTCTCTTCTGGGACATTTATTAGGAGAGGGCAATACAACCTGATCAAATTAAAGTGAGAGGGGAGGAGGATGGAATGTTTTTCTCGTGGGCAATAAAACAGTTACACTTGAAATGTTAACTAGTGGTTTTTGCATTTGTATGTACTATAAGACATGACAAATGGTGAAAGGCTTTTGGAATTAAAATGCATCGTTATATTGATAATAAATGTGTTGTGTCACAGAGACTAGAAGCTCATATCAAGAAAGTTAACTGAACAGGAAGAGAATATGTTCACGTTACTTTGGAATAAAATAAGTGACGAATTGGTGGGTTATATGAAAAGATGGCTAGGCATAGAAGGGTGGGTGGGTCTGTTCTGCTTTGCCTCCTCAGCAGAGAAAAAGGGAAGTGGTGGTGTGGTGGATACTGTGCAGTGCAGAGTCTGAGACAGCGGTGGAGCAATGATGAGATGAGAGCGACAGATGAGAGGAAGAGCGAGAGAGAGAGAGAAAGGGTCAGACAGTAGGGACAGAGAGAGCAAGCAAGCAAAGAGCTGGTCATCTGATAACAGTGTAGGTTCTGTTACACGCCTGCCACAGACTCACAGGAAGTCCTCTTTCCCCGTTGGGCTGCGCACGCTCGCAGTGGGCCTACGGCTTGACGAACAGGCAGACTTGGGTTCTTCTGGGCAGTTCTGGGTTTGGCGTGGTGCTGTTCCTGAAGCCCTGTGTTAGATTTCGTTACACTTCGTGCTTGGCACCGTGGCCGTTTTCGGGCATGTTAGGAACTCAGACTGTGGACGTGGTTTTATTAGACTCGAGATTGAGTAAGGCTACTGTCCCAGAACATGTTAAAAGACTCATAACTTAAGCATTCAGAAAACACTAAAACAAGAAGGCGTTTCTTATATTAGTGCTTTGTTGTAGTTTTGTATTTTTAATAAATGTAAGTGGTATTTTTCTAGTTATCGTATTGCATTCAATAGCAATGTTGTTTTTTATTTCTAGACACTGTTAATATTTTGCCAGTCTGTAGCTACAGAGTAAACGTTAAAACATTATTAAGACAAAGTAAAACAGTGGGAGAGTTCAGGAGACGAGCAGGTTGAAGCGACACATTTGACTTTTCTTGTTCCCTCGCTATCTAATACTTTTATGGAACATCATAAACCCCCCCTCTAGCTTCCTCACATTAAACTTTGGCCATCTTGTAGGCAGTTACTGTTCCTCTTTTGAAGCAGGTTGCACCAGGTAAGGGAATTAGATCTTGTGGGTTTATCATTGACATATGAACTGGATTCCTTGGCTACAGTATACTCACGAGTTACGAGCTGAACACCCTGCCTCGCCCACTACCTTTTCACTGGCTTCGTGTTTTGGCAGCACTTCCTGGTTAGTTTCTAGTGAAAGCTGCCAGGCATAGACCAACCCTTACAACTTCAGTTTTATCAGTCACTTACCCTCTTCCTGCTTTGCTCCCAATGTGACCAATCAGGTTTCCTTTCACTAGTGGCAGCAGTGAGTCACTTGGCTACTGCAATTGTTCAGAATCCACTGATCTGCCGCCCCCTTCCCATTCCGATTATCTGGTAATATCCTCCTGTTTCAACCTTGAACCTTCTTGATCTGATTGAGACTATTCTCTTGCAACTCTTGCAGCAGTGCCTGCCAGGGTTGTTGCTATAGAGGCCAGTGGAGATAGTCAGTGAAATGAGAGCAGAGGAGGAAACAGTAATGGTAAAGAGAGTGTGAGAAAGGCAGAGACTTCTTCCAGTTGCCAGGATTTTCATTTGTTTGTAGTTATGGATTTGCTGTATTTCTGCTGCACTGTAATGTCAATACAAACACATATTAGGTCATATATTTTGATAAATATGTACAGTATTCTATAAGAAAATATTAAATACCTAATTATATACTTTAGTAGCCTAAAAAGAAAATTAGTAAAAAGCAATATTCTATTAACATTTAACAATATGTATGACATAAAACAAACTATAGCTGTGCATTTTATTACTAGAAGCTACTAAAAGCTTTAATGGTGATTTTGGGAATTGATTGTTCAATCTACGGTGACTGCTCACCTTTAAAGTTGGGTTGTTTTCAATTTTCCGAGTAAAAATAAATTTTATGACTATGTTAATATAGTGACAATAAGTTTCTCTAGCATTTCTGTAAGTTTGTTAAATCTTTGCTAGTAAAACACACTTCAAAAGTGTCAATAATCTATTTATGATTGAATATATTTAGCTGTTTTATCTGAGAAACATCTGAGGTTGCACAGGGTTAACAGTTTGTTCCTTTGTGTTTAGGAATGACTGGTATGTGTCAGCCAAAGATACAGATACTTTGAATGGAAATTCAGCAGTCCTTCCACAAATCATGCATATCACAAAAAATGAAACCTCTTCTGCTAACTGCAACCACAGCACGATGTCAACATGTTTGTCTGTGAGTGACATGCCAATTGGGTGTGACTGTCCGGGCATAGATATTAAGAACAAACGTGCAGGCAACTGAAAAGAAAAACGTGAATGACGGTTGTCGGTTGCTGGTCCCTGAAGTCTTATTTTAATATCTGTCCTTGCGACAGTATGTGTAGATGTATAGAAAGGGGCAGAGGAGCGTTACTGATGAGATAGAGGTGGCGTGGGTGAGGTTGAGATGGGTGGGTCCTGTATTACAGTGGTTGTTTGACTTGCAAAGCAGCCTGGGTGCCCGCGAACTGGGCATTGAGAAAATGCTCTTCCCTGGAAGTGGAACGACAGGGACACGGACAGCTGCTTTGTGCTGGGCTGCGGATTTGTCACCCACAGACATGAATTAGTGATAAGGAATGTTTCAAGCCATGAGGAGGTGTCGGGATCAGGTTTGTTGCACTATGTTTCCTCTTTCCTACTGCTCTTTATGGGTTATTCAGGGACAGGTGGCGGAATAGTCTCTCCGTGCTTTGTTGTGTGTGTGTGTGTGTGTGTGTGTGTGTGTGTGTGTGTGTGTGTGTGTGTGTGTGTGTGTGTGTGTGTGTGTGTGTGTGTGTGTGTGTGTGTGTGTGTGTGTGTGTGTGTGTGTGTGTGTTGTGATCTTCTCTCAGCGTCTTTACCCCACAAAGCCATGACCCAGGGTTAACATTGTGTATATGGGATAACGCAAGCTTGCAGCCAAGCCTGGTCTAGTGCTAGTGCGGTGTGACAGTATAACGCGGCTTGGATGTAGATGGGCTCAAATGCATCTGTTTCACCTGTGGAGGGACTGACTGGTAGCCATGTGGTAGCTTTTCTTGCTCTATCACCCATCTACCTCCTGAGCCATCCACCCCTTTAAGCATATTCAGATTCAATGTGTTTAGTGTGTTCAGGGCATGTCTGACAGTTTGTTTTCATCAGAGTTTTGTTAATTAAGAAACTAACCATGACCTGCTCTATTTGACCTTGTTTTAATGAAGTTCAATTATTGACTAATTTAGACAATCTTGAACAAAGCTGAAGCAAACATTGTCTCTCAAACATATTCTCTCTTCTCCTGCACTCGTGTGTATCTTTTTAAAGGCTTTATCTAACATTGACCTGTTAGCAGAGCTGACAAGTTGCCAGATTTCAAGGTGGAGACATATAGGCGTTGCTTTTTACAGGTGCGGCTAGAACATAACTGAAGAGAGGGAAGTAGAGGTGAACACAGGTGAACAGGCTTCCAGGTTTGGCAGGTTTGGTAGTGGGGTGTAGCACAAACATACCAGGAGGGCCGATCTGAAGGAATGCCGTGTGAATGTTTGTACTTTTATTAAGCCCGGCCCACTCAATGCATCCTCTAAATTCCCACCCACCCTTACCCAGCCTCACCCCCTGCTGGGTCGTTCTGGCAGATGGAGGATCGCAGGGGTGTGGATTTCCTATATGTGTGTTTATGTGCATGTATGTCACGCTTTATTGATGCCTCTGTGATGTTATGTGCTGGTGTACGAGTGTGTTAATAGAGAAAATGAGGGTGGCTTGTTCTACCGAAACCCCCCCTCCCACTGTGCAGGCTTCAGTCGATCATTTTAATCTCCCCCCACACGTGAGCGAGGGGACAGCCTTTTGTGAAACTTGGCACACAGTACTGGGAGGGGTAACCAGCTCAGACCGGATTGACAACCTCCCTTTTAATACTGTTCTCTCGCAGCTTGTTGCGTGTCCTCTTCCTCCTCCTGTGGAGTTTTTCCACAGGTCCCCCCTGCCACACACACACAAACACACTCATTTTTTTCTCCACCCCCCTTTTTTCTCTTTTCAGCTCTCAACTCAGACATAGAGCACAAGCTGCACAACCTAGCTCCCAGCATGCACTCTGATCCCCACTGCCCTCTGCCTAGCTGTCCTCCGCCACCTCTTACAGAACACATGAACAAGTTCATGCACACCCATGTATGTACAGTATGAGCATATACAAGAAGGAAACAGGCATCTAGGCACCTGTACACACATACTGTGTATACTAACTAAACATCTTCACTTGATTCACCTACTCGTGTTCTCAGAATAGGCGAAAAGCCTTTTCCAAATGCATGCTGCATTGTTATCAGATATATTGACTCATTTCAGTTTTAGTTATGCTTTCTCTGTCACTGTATTACATGTTTTTGTTTACTTGGAAGACTCTGAGATTTAGTGCTCCTCAGAGTCTCTGAATTGGCTGTTTTTGCTACTTTATTTTTTGGCTGGGCTGCTGCTTACAAAATATAACATTTACAGCATCAAAATGTGTCACATATGTAAAACATTTGCTGTGAAGTATAGCATTTCAGATCAAATGGGCAGAATAATTAGAAGAAATCATGGTGATGGATTTCAATATTAATGCACTAGGTATAAAAATGCACTTTCAAAGCAATGTGTTGGTGTGAAAAATCTTATTGCATTGCCAAGACATTATTATTATTATTATTAATAATAATAATAATAATAATAATAATAATAATAATAATAATAATAATAATAATAATAATAATAATAATAATAATAATAATAATGAATAAAGATATCAGTTTACATTCAGAGTTTACATGTATCACTGTGAACTCGTGTGATGGTCATAAAAATACAAACAATGTAGACACACTCAATTAAAGTTTTTAGATAAACCGATGGCAACATCTGTTTCGGGATATCTGACATAAAGTAAATTTGTTTTTATTTTGCTGACATTTTTCACGTGTGGCTTTTATGAAACCTCCGCAAGTTGTGAGTGTTGCTCTAAGCCCAAGTTTCTTATTTATTTTTAAGTTTCAATTGTAAACCAGAAACATTTTCCTTTTTGTACTGGGGTTGTGTTTCCACATGTATTTCTCTGTGTCTATGGAAAATCATCCATTATCTTTATCACTAGGCATTAATATTAATGTTTTTCTGTATCCACAAAAAGAATGCCATGAACTGATGTATTATTCTCTGTATCCCTCCCACCCATTTCATCTCTCCCCATCCCATTTCTTTTCACCAGACAGGCAGACGGACAGACGGCAGGACGGATACACAGGTGGGGGCTGTGTTAGGCGGCTCGGCGGCAGGCTGGTGGAAGATGTCGTCAGGAGCCGGAGGGAGAGGTGGAAGGCGGCTCAGAGGGACAGCAAGCAGCGGAGGTGGAGGATGGAGAGGAGGGGCTGGAGAGGCAGAGGAAGGTCCCGTGGGAATCCCTTTTCCCGAGCACAGTGCAGACATCCTGGGGAGCCTGAACAAGCAGCGGCTCAGTGGCCTGCTGTGTGACGTGCTCCTGGTCACCCAAGATGGCGAGTTCCCGGCTCACCGTTCCGTCCTGGCATCCTGCAGCTCCTACTTCCACAAACTCTTCACTTCAGGGGCCGCTGCTGACCAGCAGAACATATATAACATTGACTTTGTGGCAGCGGAGGCTCTGGGAGCTTTGTTAGACTTTGCCTACACAGCCACATTGACAGTCAGTCACAGAAGCGTAGCTGAAATCCTTGCCGCTGCACGCCTTCTGGAAATCCCACCTGTCCAGGACGTCTGTACACACCTGCTGGACACCAAAGTGCTCTCCCCGCCGGTACAAGATCATTATAGAACTAGAAGTGTTAAGAACTAATTTAAGTTTTAATTTGACCCACCCTGTCTTTCCAAGTTAGTGAGGCAATAATCAACAAATTGTAAATGCTGAATGAATTTTGAGCAAAACATTCTAAGCTGCAGTACACTTCACGTGTTCGGCACCAAATTAGCTATTTAAGGAGTGAGGTGTCTAGTCATAATATGACCCCCTTCAATAGACAGTCGACATATTCAAGCTTCTAACTTTATCAGTGCCTTCACTACGCCCACAGCCTTGGGCTTAGTTCAACACTTACTTTGCCTTTTGCATACACATCCCACAGCATATCATAGTTTCTCTTATGTAATCATGCACAGCATATCAGTGCATCAGAGTACACACTTGACACAATGTTATAATCTCAACTTTGTCTCACTTGATATCAAAGGCCTGTACAGGCTCCGGGATTTTAAATGTCAAACGGCTTCCTTTAACATTGCAGATTGTGGTCCATCATTTCCATCTATGTATTGTCACACATTTGCTTCTGTTAGCAAGGCACAAATACTTCAGCGCTGTCTGACTTAAAGAGCTTGTGAATACAGAAGTGTAAACATTTGCAGTATTTAGCTTGTGAGTACACATTTCAGGAAGCCATTGAGGATAGGCATTGTAATCCCCCCACCCCCACCCCCGCCCCCCATCATGTAATTTACAAAGCTATTTTCAAAATGTACTTTTTTTCTTTCCATTGTACTTCTTTCTCTCCTTCTTTATGCAAATTTACAGTGACTATTATTTTCTGCTTCGCTCATTTATCCCAATCGTGTTTCTCTAGGCGGGCAGTGAGCGAAGAGAGGAAGATCAAGGTGAGGAGGGAAAAGGTAGCGGAGGCAGGGAGCAGGGCAACCATGCGCGGGCCCGCGAGTACCTAGAGTACTTCCAGAGAGGGGCACACTGGAGCAGCAGCTGCAGCACGCCAGAGCTCAGGGACCTGCCTACACACCTGCACTTTAACCACGGTAACGGCCCCAGCAACGGGGCTCCTGGTGGCCCCAGTGAGTACTACTCCCCCTTAGCCCTTGCCTTGGCCCAAGCCCCCACACAGGATCCAGAGGAAGAGGATGAGGATGAAGAGGAAGAAGACGACGGTGATGTAGCACAGGGAAATGGATTGACCCTGGGGTCGTCGTACTACCCTCCATCCCAAAATGGGCACCCATTTCTGCCCCCTGAGTCTAGGCTTGGGCAAGAGACCGAGGTGGACGATGGAAGCAGAGAGATGATAGTAAGGGAGAGGGGTTCAGCCAGTGCCCTCCTGCAGCATATGATGGACTCCATCGAAAGGCAGAAGGAGCTCGCAGCGACTGGGGATGAAAAAGGAGATGGGGATAGCCCCGACGTGGAATTTTACTTGAATTATTTTAACAGCACACAGCATGAGGATACAGCTTCTGCTGCTGTGACACAGGGAGTGCCACCGCTCTGGCTGTCACGGGGCAGTATGGGCCAAGACAGAGGAGGAGGCAGAGCGGAGGGAAGGCTTGCAGAGAGAGGCAGCGGGGGTGGAGGAGGCGCTGGAGGAGAGAGGAAGATGCGCTCTAAGGCCTTCCAGAAGTGCCCCATATGCTCCAAGGTCATTCAAGGAGCAGGCAAGCTACCCCGTCACATCCGAACGCACACAGGAGAGAAACCCTATGAATGCGCCATCTGCAAAGTGCGCTTTACCAGGTAAGCCCAATTAATGAAGTGACTACACCAGGTCACATGTACTAATAGTCTTGGACTTGGCACTGAAGGCAAACCAGCCAGCAATGGGAAACACAGCAAAGCCAAGAGCAGGAGCATTAGCACTAACCAACTTAGCTTTGCATTAAGAGTTTGAGAATTTAGATGTTTACCCTGATCTCTGGTTGAGTGAGCCCTGCTTTGTTTTGTTTTTTGGTGATGAATACAAAACTTTAATGTTGTTTTCATGAAAGTGTGAAAAGTTTGTAGTACTTTTCCTTTAAGAAAGGTGGTCAGATGGTTATAAAGGTCTGTTTTATTATGTTAGCTTTCATAGCAAAGTCCTGGAATTTAACATAGGGGTCCTATAAAAGCAGGCTGTGCCGTAGCAGTGTTATCTGGCGGAGGGCTGTTATAAAGTCCTTTGGTCTGATACAGAGGGGGATTATAGTCCGTGTGTGGTGCTCTGTGTGCTCGATTGTAGTAATTTGAACTTTTGATCTCTGCTTATGTAGATTATTGCTAAAGGCAGACTAGTGACACTTTCCCCTCCCCTCGCTCTCTCTGTGTCACACCTCCTTTACTTATTTAATGAAATCTGCCATGTGCCATTTGGATACATTTGGCTAGTCTACTGCATTAGACTTGAGTGCAGAGACTTTCCTCGGATTGAGGAGTCCTGCTTTTCCTTGAAATAATTCCTTTAATGAATTAATCAGCTGACTTGTGCTGGAAATAGATGCAGTAGGCTAGAAATATCGAGAACCACTGCTGGCATGCCAGGTAGGGAAGACCTATTTGAATTTGCCTTCTGGCTAAATTTGACCAGCAGTGGGAAGGGGATATTGTAATCTTAATCCTATTTGATCAGGGTTAAGAGTGTGCCTCACACGGTAATAAATCACTCCTGTCCTTTAAATAATTCACCTGTCCCTATGCCACTTCGTTACAAAGCTTTGGCCTGTGTGTGTGACTGTGGGTTCCTCCTCACCAGTGTACTATCTTTGCAGGTTTTTATATTTAGAACACCGTTTGTATGAAACTGTAAGCAGTGGGTTTATTTGTTTACTTGTATGAGGTCTAATCCACTTACATGGCATGTGTGTGCGCATGTGTTAAAAAGAACTTGTCCTAACTACACTTGCTTGTTTAAGAGCCCTCTGCCCCAGGTGCAGAATAGTTAGGCAATTACAGAGCTTGGGTCCTAGAGAAACTAGGAAGGGCTGAAGGGGGAAGGAGGGTGGAACAGAAGATGAAGGCCAAGGCAGCCTGATAAAGATTAGTCGGCAGGTTATCAACACAGCATAAACATTTTCCAAGATGTAATTAGATGATGTCAGAATTAGACGAGTCACTGTTACTCATAAATTAGCCGAGTTGTTAACATTACCCATGAGGTTTGTTCTGAAGTGTCAACTACTTTTTATATTAAATTTGCTGGACTTCTAAATTGATGATATGTATTTATGTGCCTCTCAGTAATGCTGCAGAGGAGTAGAAAAATAAGGAATTCAAGGATTATTATTATTATATTGCCCCTACAATTACCAAATCATAAAAATGCAGACTGACGATATGCTTCTTGTCTCGGTGTAGGGCCCTTGTGTGCAGTAAGACAGTATAGATCATCAACAATCCTAATGCAAGTTCCAAACAGTGTCTGTTATATAGGAAATCAAACCGACCCAAGCATATTGAGAGCAAGAGAGAATGAATAATTTATTCAGAGTTACATGTGTGTATGATGTTGCGTAACTTCATCAATTAGGCAGAAAAGAAAACATTAAAGTCTCTCTTTGTACTGTATGGATTCAAACAGTTGTGGTTCATTAGGTTTTTAAATGTCTGTGTATTATAATGTGACCGTCTTTACTTTCCTTCATTCCAGGCAGGACAAGCTCAAGGTTCATATGCGGAAGCATACAGGAGAGAAGCCTTATCTGTGTACGCAGTGTGGAGCCGCCTTTGCTCACAACTATGACCTGAAGAACCACATGCGTGTACACACTGGCCTCCGCCCCTATCAGTGCACAAGCTGCTTTAAGACTTTTGTGCGTTCAGACCACCTGCACCGTCACCTCAAGAAGGACGGCTGCAATGGCGTCCCTTCTCGCCGAGGCCGAAAGCCTCGGGTGCGAGAGCCAGGGCTTCTCGAAGCCCCCCTGAGCCTGCTGAACCCCAGCTCTGACACAGGTTCTGGGCCTCGTACCATAAGGGGACGGCGGCGGTCTGAAGCATCCTCAGCAATGGAGGTGGAAGGAGTAGCTGGAGCCCATGCACACAGTCCTCAGCTGCAGGAGTTGGTGGGGGAGGCAGGACCCTGAGGCTGCAGGGGCAGCGAGGACAATGATGGACACTATAGTCACTCTGCACTGCCTGTGAGACAGGCTAATGGACAGAGAGGAGAAGACACATGCAAAGGCAAACTTAAAAAAAAACAAAACAACTAACTATTCCTCTTTAAACCAAATCAGGGTGTCACAAAAATTGAATCTTTATATTTCTTTCTCCTTTACTTTAGGGAACAAAGTAGATTTACAAGCACTTGAGTCTGTTAAAGAGCAAAGAACGCTTCAAATCATGCACCCATCTTGTCCCCTTTCTGGGCCATTCTTTTTCTTTATCATAATATTAGAGATTTTGTACATTGGCATATGTGCTTAGGCAAATGTACGGTATATAAAGAAACTCTGAGCAACTATGCAGTTGATTTAGATTTTTACTGGTGTTGTCCTCACAGCCTTCAAGCTCTAAGCAAGGTGTCTGTCAAGCACCTTCTGGCTGCTGTACGGGTGAAGCGAGGACAAATCCTCCCAGTGAAAGCAACTCTTTTTCTATTCTTTTGCAGGTCTGAAATGTACAGTTACCATAGAAACAACATTGCCACAATATGGCATATGCAAGGAAAATTCACCACAGTTTTGATTCAACATTTCTTCCCCAAATGATCCAGAAAGAATCAGACAGTGGTTTGATTGAAGTGTTACTTACTCTACAAAAATGCATTTTTTTCTTATTGGGAAAAAAAACGAATTCATGTTGAGTCGAATCCACTTTACGGGGGCTCGCCAGTTGCAAGTCTTGGCAAATTGAGGGGTGGAGGGTTTGTGTTTCTGAAGCACTACCATTGTTAATGTATCTGTTAGACTACGCTTGACTACGTTGCCTCTTATCCCTCACAACTTTGCAATTTCAGCATTTCTGTTTTGATTATGTCTTAATTTTTTGTTGTTCCTTTATGTTGACTGCTTTGGGTACTTGACACTTTATAATTGTATACATGTATATACAGCAGGTGGTGATATGACATGGGTCCCCTCTTGATGCTGAGGTGTACTTACCAATTGGGTTTTTTCCTTTTTGGCTTGAAGTCATATTTCTCACAGAGTGAAGCTTGTGGGTGAAAAAAAACTGTATGAATGTTTGAAGAAACATCAAGTCACCCATTTGTCCTAAACGTTAACACTTGACATGTATAGTTCCTGCCCAAAGGACGAGGAGGTCGATTGAATGAATGTGCATAAGTTTTTCGGAATCTGTCCTTGTGTTACAAGGCACGGGTAGCATTTAACCAACTGCAGGTTAAAGGAATGGCAGGGAGCCCCAGTGAGAGTGACAAAGCGTACGAAGAAGAGATAGATGAGCACCTTTTTGTCTATGTTTGCACAGCTTTACTAAAGATATCCAACAGAGTGAGAGAGAGGTATATTAAAAGGCGGTGGGCTGCTGTGGAGAGGGAGTGAGATGAGGTTTATGTATCATACTTATTCCATTCTTTTTGCCCAAGGGACCACACAACCGTGAGGCAACCTGTGTGATGAAGAGAGCAATAAATACCTGTCCAAGTTGTGAGGCCAAATAGGAGCACAGCTGCAGCTGGTTGATGGGGGAGGGGAACAAGGGAAGGGGAGCGGGATCTCACAATGTCTGTTGCATTCCAAAAAATAATCTCCCCCAGCTCAGCCACGTTTCCAGGCAGGAGGGGATCAAATCAGACCCTTTCTCTCCCTCTCTCTCCCTCTGTAGTCCTCTAATGCCCGCAAACCAGCCTGTAGGGGATATTATTATATTAGAGCCTGGTGTAACTGTGGGTAGGATGCCTGGTGCTGGCAGTTTAGCTTGTATGTGTGTGTGTGTGTATGTGATTGTATATGTGCGTGTGGCAGCCGGGGTCCCTCTGGCCACATCATCACTGTGTGAGTCAGCCACAGCCTGTTCAAACATGCACCTCGAGCTGCCAGCCCCTATGCACTTTCTCGGTTGCGAACACACACTTGCACTCACTGGGTCCAGCTATCCTGTCCTTTATGGGGCAAAAATGGGAAAACACCAGGTCTGGCATATCTGTGATTGTCAGTGACTTCACACATCTATATTTGCTCATCCTAAAATATCCAATTAGTCTTTTTTCAAGCCTAGGTTTCCAAACTAGCACAGTTGAGATAAGAAAGCACGCATGACAAGAAGACCCCCCCCCCACCCTCACATTAGGCCATCAGTCGTTTTGCACCCCAACTGGAAAGAGGCAGGTTGAGAAAGCACTTTGTTACTGACGAGGGCACCTTTGTCAACAAAACGGGTACTTTGAAAAAAAAAACTCAGTTGTAAAAGAGATGGGCCCTTTTTCTGTCCGTACTGGTAAAGTGAGCTCCTTAGCTGGTTTTGCTTGAGTTTGACCACAAGCTGCCAACAAATAATTAAGCCAGAAATGTAAAACCTCTAGAAGAGAAACCAGAAACATACAGTACAAAGATGTCAAGTGTTGTGACATTAACAAAAGATTCAATTTATCCATGTAACTGATTGCACTTGAATTTAGTTGTTGCAAGAAATCTAGTTTGTTTTCTCTTAATGTTAGGTAAGAGGGTAGAAGTAGGAGACCAAGAAAAAAGGGCACCGTGTGTGTGTGTGTGTGTGTGTGTGTGTGTGTGTGTGTGTGTGTGTGTGTGTGTGTGTGTGTGTGTGTGTGTGTGTGTGTGTGTGTGTGTGTGTGTGTGTGTGTGTGTGTGTGTGTGTGTGTGTGTGTGTGTGTGTGTGTGTGTGTGTGTGTGTGTGTGTGTGTTTGTGTGTGTGTGTGTAGCACACATTGCTGGTTGGCAGGCTGGAGGGTCTCAGGACAAGCTTGGATAAACAAACTTTGTGTCTACCCCATCTGTTCACCAGCTACTCTCATAACTACACATGTTCTCTGAGGAACCACAGTGATAATAGGCCTACGGTACCACCCAAGCAAAAATACCATATTGCTATATACAACTCATTGGGCAGTGGCTTCTTTTTTTACTTCGTAGCTCTCTAGGTGCAGATTTGCATAACTCTCTGTTTACCCTTGTCGGTCATTGTCATGCGTTTGCTAGGTCTTGAGAGTTTTACTTTTTTTGCTTCTCTGTTATGATGATGGATGCTTAAAGATGTAAAGATGGAGTTTATGATTGCACAGATTCGCCTCCGTGGGCAGACCAATGCAAGCTGGGGATGTGTACCAGGTTTATGGTCTCTATGTACAGTGGTACTTGATATGGATGTCTTAAACCCTATTTGTCTTGCTGTGGCAGATTTTTTTAACCTGTGAACCATCCTAAAAATAATTTTTACCTTCCCCTAAATCTTTTGTTGTTTGTTGATAAACCAAAGCTGTTGTTTGTTTTTGCCCTCACTGGTCTATTGTAAACTAGAAGCATTGAAAGTGTGTCTATAATTTATACAGACTGGGCCTCCCTGACTAAGCTACACACAGATGCCCTCCTTTTGAATATATATGCAGAAATGTGTTCGGAACCATCCAGATATTTACTTGAGTTAGCTTTTAGACAGTTAGCTCTGTCTTTGTATTCTTGTGGACAAAAGAATCAGAGGTTTAAAAGATGTATAGTTTTTTTCTGTCTATCTACACTCAGTTTTCTTAAAATAACATGTTGTGCAACAGTTATTTTTTCTAACGACTACATGGCTGTGTGTGTGTGTGTGTGTGTGTGCGAGTGAGTGAGCGAGCGTGCGAGTGAGTGAGTGAGCGTTGGGGGTCGTGGTTTTGTGTTGCTGTGCCAGGCGGGTGGGGTAAATGGGTGCTTGGGTGGGGTTATGGATATAAAGCCTGATAGCACTGGAAATGGTGCTTTAGCTGCGAGAGCAAAAGTTTGCACTAACATTAAATGTCCTTGTCCTGCTTATGGGAGAGGGGCAGGAGACCTCAGAATGGCCTGCAAGTTTCCATGAGCACAGAGCAGTGTGGTTATTACTCAGTGGTCTCGTAAAGACTCCATCCAACCCCTCCATAGAAATAATAATGTACAGTGTATTAAGAAATATACAGACGTCCAACAACAATAAATACCAAAGGAAACATGATGATTCAAGTCATCGGAAATTTTAAGCTATCAATCTAATGTTGGGTTAATAGAGTTTTATTGTTAAATTTAAACAAGATTGTCAATGCAGCTTTTGGTGGTAACTAGAAAGGATGATAACAGTTAATTGTGTATGTTTAGACTCCTAGAAAGTAGCGAAACCTGTCCAAAAACATTTGAGCTGGGCCTGCTCCGAGGTTTAAATTATTTTCAAATTTAAAGATGGATTTTTTTTAAACAATCATGAAATATGTTGTGAAATGTCAATATTATTATTGTTGAACACTGTTAATTTGGTCATCACTGATTTGGAGTTTTCTTTTTTTATTTGGATAGTATTTAAATGTACTCTAAATGAAGCAGACTGGGACCTTTTGACCTTTTCAGAGCAGCACTATGCCTGTTGTTTTTATATTCCAGACAGTCATGTCGTGCAGTGTGAGGCTGAGGCTCGTTCCCACCAGGTGGACGATGCAACATCATGGGCCACAGTGTGCCTTAAGTGGACAGGAACTGACAAAACTCACACCTCTCTGTTTATTTTTTTCTCCATTATAGTTTTCTGCCCATATCTCAAGATCAAATAGTAAAAGCTCGTTATTTTGGCACAGAATCTGATCATTCAGCTGTTTAAGCTTTACTTGAATAGATGTGTGTAATACACATCTCAGCTAGCCATCAGACCAGGGCTGCGTCTTGACCAGCCTCTATGGCTCCACCACTGGTGTGTGCCCGGCCTCAGCCCCAGATCCAGGTTACACTGACACAGGCTTCACTGGCACCGTCTCAGAACTTCAGAGGAAGTGTTTTCAAAAACTGACCTTGACATGTTTTTTATCTATTATCAAAGATTTCTGGTGAATCTGAGAAGGCCAAGAAACATTGATGACCAACAGCTATAATAATAATGATAACTGTAAATAATCAAACACAGCAGGATGGGGCGACTGTTATTGTAGTGATTTGCGTGAAAAGCGGGACTGTTTTCATTTGCTTGGTCATTTCGCTGCACATGTGATTTTGTGTTTTTCGCGAGGCTCTCCATGCACAGCAAGCTGAGCGCAGCATATGCAGTACGGCGCTAGGCGCAGCGTGGCTCTGGCACCTTCGCAGACAGCCCTGGGTCCTGAGAGGCAGGCTGCTGTCTGTTGGCGGCTCTCAGCCTCGCGGGGACAGTTTTCACTGGGAGCCGTTCACAGTCTGTGGGGATAGAAATGCTGGCGTACAGGGAGGAGGATTAAACGGGGGGTTTCGGGGATGAGGTTAGAAAGCCCAGGTGACCGTTGGTCCTCTAAGCTCTTGGGATTTGCATTGCCACATTATGACAAGAATTGTAATACAAAGGAGGCGACCTCAGATTTCACATTGGGAAACTGCAACAAGGAGAATGTTGCTGAACTCTTTTGTCTTTTGTAAGTACTACTCAGGTGGAAAATACACTGCTATGCATTAGTTTTACTCTGTGCTCGGTTTGTCCTATGTCTGATCTCCCTCCAGGTTACTTCTGATTTTCTGCTTCCTTGTTCACACCGATATTATACATAATAGTTCCCAGAAGACTGAAAGCAGGAACAGTTTCCTCCTTGTAAAGTGGCTGTGACTTAGTGTATTTTTCCATCTAATATTGATTAAATTGTTTGTTGGAGGGAGTGAAGCCACTGGAGACTCGGTCTTAATAGTCTAGACTGTAGCGCTTTTGAAAGGAGATGGGCTTGGAAAGATGCAGGGTAGAGCTGCAAGTTCTCTCACGCTCTTTTCCCATTGCTCTTCTTCTCTCCGGATTCAGTCTTTGCTGCTGACTGGCCTTTGATCAAAGATCACACACCCTCAGCAGGGGAATCGACAGGAGAGACGGGAGGGAGGCAGGAGGGAGATGATGAGGTCTGGAGGAAGAGACAGTTCCAGTTTTTAGTCACCTAAACCAATTTAGGATACATTCCATAACTTCATACTGTGATTCCCACTCTGGACGTTTTTGCAGATGTAAAACATGCGAGTTGGAGTTGGCAGAAAGAAACGGTCAACATTCTGTCTTTGGCTATTTCAGGCAGTCTGTCTAGCTTCACTATCCCTCTGCTGTGTGACCGGTAGATCAAAAGGCCCCCGTGTTCCGCTACCCAACTGCCTTTTTCAGCTTCTGCGATTGTAACAAAGCACTTTGCGAAAGGCCATCCTGATTTTTGTGTGCTTTTATTTTAAAGTTATCACTATTGTTGGTATTTTGTTGTTCCTGTTGCTGTTTTTTGTTTGTTTTCTCAGTGCAGATGATTATTTAAATGAAAAAAAAAAACAATATGATGAAAAATTTAAAAAGAACAAAAAACTTGAATATTTGGTTTCTGGGTTGGAGGTGGTTCAAACTGCCAGCTGATCTGGACATAAACACATCTCTGGTAAACTACCACCTATTATATGCATCTTAATGCATAGTAATCATGGCGTGTAGAGAGGGGTATACGTGACAGGTTCCCCCCTACCTGCTTTTTGCCTACTGTCATAGATCTCGTTGGGAGAAAGGCCATTCGAGCTCCTTTTGGGAGACTCCTTTTTCTTTTGAAAGAAACCTGTAACAATTGCAAAGCTTTCTGAGAAGGCTGGCTGTGCTGAATGTTAAACATGCAGTGTTGTATCCACTGCAGAATCTCTTTGTCTGCAATAACACCCTTTATGTATAGTTCAAGTTGGATCTGGTATCCGTATAAAGCTTCAATGATTGAATCGAATGAAATGGCCAAATGACCATCATGCACTTTTGCAAATCAGTACAAGAAACTTTCTAGGGGCTCAACATCTATGTCAAATCAAGAATATTGCAGTAGAGAGGAAAGAAAGAAATGAATCCTAGTAAATATTCAGTAAATTTACAGTTCTGTAAATGGTTTAACTTGGGAGAAACCAATAGGCTATTTATAACAGATTGATTTTTAGCTGTGATTCCTTTAAAGACATGTCCAATGTACCTTTGCAAATGCAAAAATGTCCCCCTTCTAAAACCTGGACGTTCTGGACCGTTTCAATGCATGGTGGACAGAAAACCGCTCCGAGGCTTGTCTGCTAGACATTCATTCTAGTTCCGTGCTACCACAGCTCTGTCCCGACGGCACAATACCTGCTGTGACATCACTAATTGAACCAACTGTGGCCAGAATGTGTAACATCATCGAACATTTCAAACTCCGGCAGCCGTTTTCTTCCCGCGGTGACAGATTGCCTATTTATTTGTATTGAACCCGCGTTCTCGTAACACCCTTTTTCTTAGCGTAAAGCTCTGTCAGTCCGTACCTGTTGGAAGCTGCAGGGGTAGAAAGGGGTTGGGAGGTGATTCTTGTAGAGAATTTGCACTTTTTGGCGACAAAAAAATTGTGTATGAGACCACTAAATCCACACAATCTAAACCATATAATTCCATTTTTGTGTCATTTTTTTGTTCTGTTCTTTTTTAAATATATCCAAAAATGTCTGGCATCTGGTTGTCTGGTTTAAAGAATATAAAAGTCTTTCTATTAAAAACAATGGTTACAATGGTTTTTGTGTGACTAATTTTGTCTTATTTATGTGTATATATAGACTGTATCTGTTTTAAAAAAAAATAAAATATATATGTAATATATTAAATATAGAATATATTTTTAAATATGACTATATAAATATATTAAACACCACAAACATTTTTATAGCAAAGTAAAAATCACAATATGTTATGTCATGTATTCCTCCAGTCTGTTGTTTATGCGCATGACAGCCCGTTAAGACGAGATGGTTCCCTGCATCGACCAGAAGGTGGCAGAATCACCACTGTTATCATCATTTGAGTCTCATTGCTGTGGCACATCACTGTGTGAGTGTGTGTGTGTGTCTCTGCTGCCATTCATTCTTCTGCTTGCCTGCTCACCCTCACTAATGGCTGTGACAGCACAGATCAAGTTAGTGTGTGGTAAATAAAGGTGGACACGCATGCAGCTAGCAAACGCGCGTCCAAACAACGAGTCCACGTATTCGTGCAGACCCAGCGTGTACACCCGGCCGTTGTGGTTAGTGCAGCTGCAAAGGATGTTTCCTCATAAAAGCATAAGTCTCATATGAGGATGTAGGTGAGGCCACCTATACTATTTTAAATCCTCCCAGAGGTCCAGTGGCGGTCTGCTACTATGGGCTTGTTGTCACCCTGTCTTCCTGTTTGTGTCGGCCTGTCTCCCCGAGGCAATCCTGTGGGGTGACAGGGGTCACAGAACAGCTCATTAACCCCACCCCAACAGCCCACACATTGATGCAGTCCTCGGGCCCTGGCTACACACACACACACACACACACACACACACACACACACACACACACACACACACACACACACACACACACACACACACACATTTTATAATACTCCACTAATAGCAGTTAAGATGACTTAAGCCCACTCCATGAGCACAATGCTTTCAGGAATGCAATATGTGTGTCTGTACGTCTCAATGTATTTGTTGATTTTTTTTGCCAGTTCTCAAATTGTGTTTCTTCTACAAAACAATGAAATTACTTCAGCTCTTTAAGTGAAATAAAATCAATTATCAAGGTGTATTATTACACTGATGCACACAGAGTGATAGATTAGGTAGAAGGTGTGTTATTCAGTCGCATTGAACCTGTTGGCCAGATGTCTCAAGGCTCCAAGTCATTAATTGTTATGTTTGTTAGGTATCTAAAAGCACAGTGGGGTACCGTGTTATTTTCCATGTTCAGACATCACTGTTGCAGTCAAAACATATTGGATAAGAAGAGTAGCAGTACTTCAGGGGCTGGGAGATGCCCGGGAGCTGTTGTCTAGCATCTCCTGTGGTAATATTCCCTCATATCGTACATGTGAGTGTGCATACGTGTGCGTACGGACGCGGCTGCAACTGTTTCTGTTTACGCGTGTATACTTATGCAGAAAAGGATCCGCTGCATGTACGTGTGCACTCGTACCGTTGTCATTAAGCCTTTTACTGCCCTCACAATGAGCGCTTGGAAGCAGACAGTAATGTAAAGGCAAACAGCGACACACACACACACACACACACACACACACACACACACACACACACACACACACACACACACACACACACACACACACACACTAGCCTCATTTTCACTGGTACACACCTTTCTCCAGGGATATAAAATGCCCCTGCCTCTGCACACTGTGGGACATGAGTTTCATCCAAACTAGCTGCCGCCCTCAATAAAACCCACGTGAGCAATCTCTGCAGTATAGATTTCCAGTTTCTCTCAGGGTATATTTTGTTCAGATCAGGTGTTTAAAGTGCTCAATATGACAATAATTAGGCAGCACAGAGGACATGTGTTCTTTCTTATGTTGATAAGGGACATTGACCTTTAACCTGTGCACCCCTGTAGTCCCCACCCGTTCCATATGCCCCCAGCCAAACCCCCTCGTCCTCCTCTCGCTCTGTCCAGCTCCCATTGGGGAGGATAGAGGGGGGATTGGACAGGCTCGGAGCCTTGCCTCTGGCCATCTCTCCTCCTCCCCGGAGAACAGAGGACTGAGGTGCCTTTAAACCACTGCGGCAAAAACCCTACCAAAACCCTGCAGTCATTAATATGCAAAAATGCAAATGAGTAGGTAATTAAGAGCTGGAGCTCTCTGGAGGCTCTTTGATTGCTAATGAATTCTAATCTGCAAAGAAAGGGGGGAGGGGAGGAGAAAAAGAGATGAAAGAAATAGAGAAAACAACAAAAAAAAGAAGAGAAGCTTCTACTCGAATATTGTCATATCCGTAAGTTTTCATATCGGCTTTGTTTCTACCTGGGAGCTGTAATCTGAATTAGCACCTCTGCTATTTGGGGCGTATGTGGTTGATGATATTTATGCAGGTCATGAGAACATAAATGTATAATAAACAGACTCCGGAATTTCAAATTAAGAGGCGGATTTGTGGTATTTTGCTTGTGAAAGATGAAATGACAGCAGGATGACATTACTGCGTCTTACTGGCAGGAGCGTGCTCCTCGGTGGACACAGTGCCGTCATTGTGTAGATATAGCTAATTAGAGGGGAACATGACAGGCAAGCAGACACTTCTGACCAGTGGCTACCAGGGAAAATAGAAGGTCAGATATCTCAACAGAGTGTTCTTTGCTGCAAAAGCAGCTGTGTGATGAAGTAAAGGAGATGTCATTTCATCACTTTTGTGAGCCATAACACATCCCCACTTCCACTCTAACTCATTCTCCCTGTCACTCACTCACACACACACACACATGCACACACTGCTGTTATTGTTGTTGCAGTGCTCCCACTACACCAACAATCTCTGCTTCCCTCCCCCACACGGGCTCACATCTATCTCCCTTTCACTCCCTCTCTTCCCCCTCCTGTCCTGGGCAGCCCTGACATGCCTACTTCAACTGATTTAAAGTCAATTCGGCTTCTGATCTGATTGTTATCGCGTGACTTTTCGCACACCTCCCGCTAGATTTATTACTAGTGTATTATTTTCAGATTGCCATAGAGTTGTTTTCTACTCTCGTATTTACTTCCTCTGCCCGTTTGCTTCGCTGGCTGGTTTTTATACCTCTCACCTTCCCATTTGTCTCTCAAACACAGCCACCCCTGTGCCCCCCCCACCGGCCTCCTGTCCAGTCCCGTCGTGGACCTCTGAATGGTAAACAGGACGCTGGCGCTGTGTTCGCCGCACCTGAAGCGTGGGTTGCAGAACGGGGACACCGATAAAAGTGCACAATAATAGGAATCCAAGATGACAGCGAGAGGTCCAATTAAAGAGAGAACAGAGGAAGGTGGCACGCTGGAAATCTATTGTCAAACGAGAGCAGGCAGGAGCCAGAAGAATTGTTGATTTAGCTTTTTCTATAGTAAATAGACTGTTGATTTTATTTGTGTTTGTCTGTCTGTATTGGATCCTCTCTGGAGCTGTAGTGTTTGGGAGGATTAATGTCATGGACAATCCCTCAAACTCATTTTCTTTCTCACTGTGTAGCTCTGTGGGAATTACAGTTTCAGGATAAGAGGGAAAGACATTGCAGTTTGTGCCGATGATGGTCCCGCTTGCAGCGAGGCGAAGCGCGGGCTCATTGTGTTCCTCGACGCTGGCCTGTTTTGAATACTTCTTCGAATTCGGGAAGATAGTCCGTCCTCGGCCGCTCCAAATCAATCGCTCCGTTTCACTTATGGTGTCCAACTATCAGGAGACGGCGTAACCTCGTGGATTACTGGCCCGCTTCAATCACTCTCGCCGCTCTCCTCTCGTTTTATTGTTGTTTAACATGTTGGAAGTCGGCGCGAGTTCGGCTGTTTTCTGCCAGGCAGAGCCGTAATGGGGGGAAGAAGCTTGACGGGAGTCAGTTTATCATGAGCACAGAGAGCACAACAGATAGATTCCCCCTGTCTCCTCCCCTTCAGCACAGATAGACTCGGAGCATGGGCACTCAGCCAACACTATCAATCTATCCGCTCCTACCCCCAGCCTCTAACTCTTATTGGAGGACAGCTTCCAAAGGGGCAAGGAAGCATGAATCATAGCCCTGCTATGAGAAGCTGTTATGCCTCTAAATACACGTGTTGTGGCTCAAAATCACTGGGTTTCTTCGCCATTAATGACTGTCACAGCGCCGTAACAAAGTTGTAGCGTTTAGGAGGGGCTAAGGCTGTTCAGGGAGAGGGATTGTTGGTCTTGGCCTAGTTTTCTTGTCTGATCAGAAACCTGTGCACCTCTGCCCTTCCCCCATCCAAACCTAAGCCTCTACTATTACAGTCTGCGAGGGGCTCAGTATGGAGCGAGGTGAGCAGCTTGCCTCCACAGCGAGCGCGCTGCCTATGCTGTATGTTTATGCTCTTATCATTGTGTGTGATATAACCTGGCGATGTGGCTCGGCTTGCATGGCTGGAGAGCCGGATGACTCTGACGGCGAAATGTGTGTAGCATGTGAGGGGAGCGCGGCCAAGCAGCCAGCACTGCAGCCAGCTATGAGGCCGTGGAAACGAAACATGGCTTTTTGATTGGAGGCTAATGTGGCTGGAATCAAAGCCGACATATGTAATGCATCTACGATTGCCCTCTTTATTTGTTCTCCACAAAGCATCGTTGATTAAAAACTCCAAAGAGGATTAAGTAATTAGGATACATTAGTACACACTGTTACTACTTGTGTGTGAATTTATGTAATTCAAAATATGTGTACATAGATAAATATTTCATTAATATGCACACATATAAGGCCGATTAGCACCAATGTGCCAAACATATGCTAATTTTGCATGTGCATCTGTCGTTAATTACAGATATGAAGCGGGGAATGGCTTGAAGGAACCATCGAGGGCACGTGTGACAGCATCCCTCCCCGCTTTGCTTTTAACTGTCCATTGTGCTGTGACTGTATTCTGAGATCACAGACGACATGCTTTTTTTTCCGTTTGCTCTGTTTAGGTTACCATGTGGTCGATTACCCACAGGGACCGGGGGACAATGAAACGTAGATCATCTTAGAGGTCTCCACCTATGGCTCAGGTTTGTTGCCAGATAAATAAAATAGGGAACGTAACGTCCAGGTTTGTACAGTACGTTAACAGCTGATTGTGAAATTCACTTTGAAAATCGTATTCAAAGCGGACAATGCTAACAAACGTTTCAGTCTTCATCTGCTCCTAATCTTTCCGTAACCCCTCGTCGCCGTTAGATGCACTCCGTGTTCATTAAAGTGAAGTTCCTCGGCATATATGTTTTTTCTGTTCTTCCCCTCCCTCTCTTCAGCCTGGCTGCCCTTGTACATGCTCTCCATGTCAGACCCAGCTGTTACTACAAACTACTTGGAGGGCTTACAAGCCTCATTGCTAATACTGACAACGGCACTATTCTTACTCGAAGCCTAATGTCTGCTGAAAAAGCGAGAATGTGAGAGATTTTCCCTGCTTCAACTTGAAATTCATTTCCCCAAACAGATGTTTCCATCTGTTCAGATTTAATCTTTTGATTAATACGTTCCTCGATGAAAGGATTACAAGTAGGTGTTGGATGAATAAGTCACGATGCCCCGTCTTTCATAGTTCATAGCTTATGTGACGATGCAGTTGCGGCATTTCATGTTGTGTGTATGTGTGTGACTACCTGTGTACAACAGAGGGTGAGTGTGTGCACGGTTTGTTTGGGAAGGTATTTACAGCCCATATGAGCATTTATTCCAAGCACTGCATTCCTAAGATGGTCCATGACACTAATTAATGTTCTGTGCTGAGGCTTTTCCTTCACCCAGGGGACACCCGATGGATTATTTACCTATACGTCCTATTGACAACATCCCCCCCTTCTCAGCGCTAACGTCTGAGCAAACATGCACATTTAGATGATGGGTTCATAGACGCTAAGCAGCTATGTGGAATATGCATTAGCCATGTCTTAATTTTGACATACGACTCACACCCTAGACATGGGCATCCTGCCCGCATGGTGACTCAAAAATGACTTGAGTCACTGGGGCCTTTGTAGTGGTCGATAGTGAGAACTGTGCCCTGAGATACGGAGAGAAATTTTATGCTGATGTTGTTTTTACCCCTCTGCGATAATGCACTGCCTGAAATAGATGTATATATGTATATAGCATGTTGCATTTGGAGGTCAAAGCCAGACGATAAGTCTGGTCATCTTAATGTTATTTTTCTTTGACAGGGTTTTCCCCCAAGCTAAAAGAACAACAGCTGTCTAACACCTACACACACACTTGTAAATAATGTGGTTATTGTGTGGTCTTGTTTGATCACAACTGGACAGGGATATTGTATATTGTGCATAATAAATAATAGATAAATACACACAAGCTAAATGTCCTGATCATATCAAGTTATCCCAGTAGACTTACTGATGTTTTATTATAGTAACTAGGTTGACGATAATTATTCAACTATTATTAGTGTTTAGGTTGTGTCCTATATTGTAGAAGCAGCATTTTAACATTACAGACAAATTTGAGTTGATCATCCGCTGTGCCCTCCCTGTTTGGATTGTTTTCTCTGAACTATTTCTCCCCCCCCCCCCTCCTCTGTGATCCTATACTCTCTGCTCTCCCTCCTCTCCACTCTGTTATGGAGCAGGCAGTTACTAGGGGTGTGTTGATTTTATGTTTATCAGCTCATTTATAAACTATGGGCTTCACGCAAAAATGAGACCACAAACGATAAGTCAGTTGTACATGAAATGACAATAATGATAGTTTTTCATACTGACAGTTAGATGGAATTTGCTTCTTTACTCTTAAGATGTAATGCTTTTTAATGTTTTTGACTATTAGTAAGCAGAAAAAGTACAAAAAAAAGTATATTTAGTTCAATTTGGAATAGTTACTAATAATTAATGGTAAACAACAACTGTTGGATGCAAAAAGGTAGATAAATAGAAATATTACTTAACTATTACTATATTTTTCATTTTATTATATAAGTCAATGTGAATGATTGGTTGGCAAAACAATAATATAATAGATTAAAAAATTAAATACATTTTATATGTGTGTGTGTGTGTGTGTGTGTGTGTGTGTGTGTGTGTGTGTGTGTGTGTGTGTGTGTGTGTGTGTGTTTGTGTGTAGTCTAGTCTATATACGTAAGTATATAAGTATAAGTATATATAAGTATAATAATAAGTAAAACTACTAATTACGTATTATTTGTAGATATTTTACATTATCCAATTAAAATTTAGTTTACAACTGTTCTTAGAGTAATTCAAAATGTTAGGAACGTTGTTTAAAAAACAGAGAAGCAGACACGGCAACCAAAGTAATAAAGTGATGTCAGCGGGCATGTTGGAGCCCCCTCAGCCAGCCTCCCTCCGCACACAGGGAAAGTGAGCGTCAAGAAGAAGGCGACACAAACCTGCATTTCCAGCCGCTCACTGGCTGATGTTGCTGCCACTCAAGCGGGCACGCTTTTCTATTGGCTAAACCCGTTCGCATTTATCGTGCCATCTCGTCAAGCGGCTGCTGTGTAATCGCAGGTAACTTTCTTACGATAGCCTTCCGCTAGACGACATAGTGCTTACGTCGTCCTCGCATTTTTGATGATTGCGTTCACCGCACACAAAACGGAGCTCCGCAAATAGACGCAGTCGCCGTTTCGGCCACCGAAACACGTAAACGCTCCATTTTTTTCTTCGTAAAAATACCCTGTGTCTCAAAGGCGTTTGAAATCGGACACCGCTGGCGTTGAGGCCCTCACTTATGTGCGGAAGGATACGTTGTTGCGTCTGACAATGTGGACGGAGGTGGTGAAGATGTCTACGAGAAGAATGAAATCATCTCAGTTGTAACAACAAAAAAGGAAGACGCGAGATTAGTTACTATAATAGATTTGTTTGCACACAGAGTTGTTACATAGAAGCAAACACGTGGGTGCTCCGTGAAAAGCAGGCTTACCGGGACAAAAGGAAGACATCCACGGCGCTCCAATGCGTTTCGTGCACTGAGGTCGAAATTCTCTTGAAGTTTTATGTTTTTCCCCTTGCGAGTCTCCGCTTTTCTTTTTACTGTTGGATATCAGACACTTGGAGAGGAGAGGTAAAAACACCTTCTTTCACTTCACGCTCGGGGCCAACTTGCATGAATTCGATGGGTTTCATTGACACCTATTTTGACGCCTGCGATTTTCGAAAAGTTTTCGGGAATGTGTGGTTTAAGCGGGGGATGCAAGTTTTTGTCTAGTTTGAGGTGGCGACCCAAGTGTGTGATGGTCTCCGCATCGACCACGGAGAGGAGGAAATTACTCCTTTGTTCTGCAAAAAGACTGCTCTCATGTGAAATGTTGGTCGTAGCTAGCGAGCCTTATTTTGTTTTTCACCGTGTGCCTCCGCCACTAGCTTTAGCCTGTTTGTGGAAATGTGAATTCTTTACGCCGTGTAGCGTTGGCGAGCATTTAAGCTAAACTTTGTGTTGTGGGCCTACGTGCATTTAGCCTAAAAGCCCGAAACAAACTTTCCATAAAAACGCCCTTAGTGGCCCCATAAGCATCCCTTTATGGAAGTGTCTGGTCACCAGCTAGACTTTATTTTATGGCACATTTGGCAGGAAATTCCTCATGCTCCCACCCCCACCGTCCCTCCACTCAACTCCCTCATAATGCACGACTTGAACCCTAATATGAGAAGAAAGAGCTCAGTAATTGTTGCATCAAGTTTGGAGCGTTCCTCCGGCGTCGAGGCCGTGGCACTTGTTTTTAGACGCGATCCGCTCTCAAGTGGGAAGACGCGGCTCGAAAATGAGGATTGTTGTCGGGCTCGAGGACGATGTCAACATAGTTTACGATAAACGGCGAGTGGGTTAGTTGTCAAGAGTTGCTCGGCCCTGGATGTGGCCTAGCAGAGATGATCAAATAATGTACAGCCCACATGCTGTGGTGCCGTAGTCGTCTTTGTTATGCCTTATTTGACCCAAATCGTTTACTATTTCTATTAACGCCTCGAGGACGAGACACAAACCTCTATTTATTCCCAGGAATTTGTGAATCAACAGTTGAATTAGCCTCTCCCCATCAGTGCGGCCGCCCTTGCTGTTCCTGTGGTAATAGCGCTGACATAAAGTCACGTTAGACGTATTTACATACTTGGCTTTTATTTTCACATGTAGCACGCTTCATTACACTAAAACACACACGATGCACGCGCGCCGAATCGTGCTCATAAATTACTTTTTTCCCCCAGCAATCATTGTAAAGTAATTACATGCTTGGCGAATATGCATGTGGAACTTACAGGGCCCTATTATTGGGTTTGAAAGTCGTGATAAAAGCTAGGTGTATTTGATTTTCGTCATTTAAAAACACCACGTTTCTTGTTGTAGGACATTTTGTGGGTTGTTTGCCTCGGTGGAGGTGCAGGCTCTTTTGTGGAGAATGACCTGCCTTCTCTGCCTTGTGTGGGGTTACAAAGACCCCTAATCTGCTAGCTTCATATATTGATCCTCCAGGAGCTGAAGATGCCATTTTGTAACATTAAGCACCTCCATGTGCTCGGTGGTTGGATCATATTTGGGAATGCTCCATTTATCTAAATAGTTTGAGGGACCCATTATTTCTATCTTTAGCAACCGTATTCAAAAGTTTTCAAAAGCCATGACAGCCATGTTGATAGCCTATTTACACTGTGTGTGTGTTTTCACTTCCTTCCCTTGTCTCAAGGTTAAATTGGTTCCACTGGCCTTAGTTCACTACACTTAGCCTCCGTTGTGTGTTTGAGTATTTATTTTTATACTATTAGAATTGATTAGTTATATTTACCACTTTTTCATTTCCTTCAAATCCTTCTCAATTATTATTTTTAGTCTTCTGGTTTTTCCTTGTTTACATTTGTTGACTTACATTTCTAGACATTTTGCATTTGATTGCGTCAATTAAAGCTAGTGCTGTCTTATGAGAGGCTGTAAAAGCACACCACCTGTTGGTGTCCAAGTGTCTCTATTCCTCTACTCGCTCCCCTTACCAGTGGTGCCCTGTGAGTCTTGCAGAACCACCGCTCAGCATCAGAGAGCGGCCTCGGGCTTGCGCTGGAATGCAAAACACAGGGTAAATTCAGTATTCATGCTCACTGTGTCATTTGACAAGGTTCTTTCTGAGTTGACATATGGTAATTTGGTAATGACGTGTTTGCATACAGTCATTAGCTCTGCCTTTCACCCCCATTTCCTTGGGCTAACAATAGTCCCAATTATGTCCGTAATTGTAAACGTATAACATCCTGTTTTTATGTAGCAATGATCGACATATGGTTGTTATTTGCCAGGCTTGCGTAAAATGAAAGGCGTTTTTTTGTTTGTTACTTGATTGTAATTTGACTAAAGGTGCATTAGTAATAATTTCATCTAACTGTCTCTTGCTTTGATGGAAAGATGGTAAATCAAGATTTTTGTTCTATTACTATTTTTATTTTTTATATTAGTTTAAGGTTTGTTGTCCTCATTGGTCCATGTTTCTGCGTAGTAGTATGTTGAGCTGTAGCTTTTTGCGTATGGGTGGTAATTAATTGTCATTTTCATTCATTTTTTTTAATGACAAATACTGGATTTGTAAATGTTTTGAACTTTTGTTTGAGCTGGAGAAATAGTTTTGATGTTGTTACAATGAGAAAGTTGTTTTGTTTTTAGCAATCCTGACATCCCTGTCTTGGTATATAGTAAGGGAGACTGTAGACTTGCTAATTTGAAAATGAGGAGGGTTGTGATAAGCCAAAAGTTGAGCTCTCTGAATAATTTATTTCCATCATCGTCCCTGTTTTTTTTTGTTAGCTGCATGTAACCTTTCTTTATGCTGCATGCAACCTTTCTTTATGCCTAAAATCCTGTATCTGCAAATTTCTCTCATAGGGTTTATTAGAGACTGAAGGGTATGAACGAACAGCAGCAAAGAATGGCTGCAGTGGGAACTGACAAGGAACTCAGCGACCTCCTGGATTTCAGTGCGGTAAGAGAGTGGGAGAGCAGTCTGGGTGGTGGTGGGTGGCACTGGGAGAAAGAGCTTAAGAGTCTGAAAAGTAGTGTGGGTATGGACAGAGGGAAGCTAGAGCTTTGAATCAATGAAATGATGAGACAAAATACATGGGGAAAAATAATTTAGAAAAATCTCTAACAGAAATGTTGAAGCAGCTAGTTTTGGCACCTCAACATATTTCCGTTCTTCATTGATGGTAAGCAGGTGCCTATACGCTACTCAAGTATGCAGATGATGTTGGTATGGTGAAACAAGGAAGTGGTTCCTTACTGGAAGAAATTGGTTTCCTGTATAAAATGTAAATGGTGAATTAGGATCAACAGCAGGATGCAGTGGAAATGATGATTCCGTCTGTGTTTGTCTTGTTCGCCAAAGGAGAATGGGAGGAAAATTGTGATGCATATAGAGGATGAGGAACAAAATACAGCTTCTGCGTGTCTTTGTGTCATATTTTTAGTCTTTAGGAAGACATTTTTACAGATATGCTTTCAGAAGTATCCTCCAGACATTATCTACAAAGTGAATAGAGATATTCTGTTCAACTGTTATTTACTGGTGCTTCATTTGCCTGTGAAGCCTTAGTTGAGCTTAACGCTGACATAAACATCTCATAGGCCCAACGGAGCTGTGTTAGTTTTCCACCTAAATATATGAATGACTGATGATGACACTAAATTGCCAACTTTGGGTAATTATTATATATTGGGCACAAAAAGGTAGTTTCAAACGGACACTAGTGAATATTCGTCAACAGACCTAATGTGCCACGAGAATTCTTTTGACAGAGCAAAGTTGATTAATAACAAAGTTTTTCTATCATTTCAAGAGTCATTGACATTTTATGATGTATGTCACTGTGGAACAGCAGGACTGTTTCCATTCTATTTTTTTTTTATTTTTTTAAATTCAGTTGTTCATAAGTGTTGCTGGTAGAGTGCCATTATAATGACTTGCACGATTCAGTCAGCTGCTCTGGTAATGTAGTCACATTCTTTGCCACACCATCTGTATTTAAAGGAAACCATACCCCATGGAAGAAAAACACTCCTTGTTGTGAAGGGGGTTTGTGGGAGGTTCTCGTTAGACAGTTAGGTTTGTGTGAGAAAAGCCCAGATTGATCAGCAGCCAATTTGTATCTGCAGATGTTTAGTCTAAATATGACATTAATAATTGGGTGCGAAACTGTCAAACGTTGCACCAACAAATTTCCTCAGCTTTGTTTTTTCGCTGGCTAGTCATGAAAATGCATGCAAAATGTGACGTGAAGTAAAGCAAATCTAAGCGCGTTTGTGTCAATGGGAAAGATGCCATCTGAACCAAACGTTGGACCGCTTTACACTTGGCCTGGTTTGAAATAAATGAAAGCTTGTGTGTTAGCGGCACACTGTGTTATGGTGTTCTACTTACCGACAGGTCGGTGTAGTAGAGCTGGTCCACGTCACTCAAAGATGCCACATAGTGATATTTAGACCACACCATAGCTGTATGGTGGAGACCGCAATACCTCGGTCACTAAGACTACATGTTTTGAAAGTACTGTAAAGATTTCCTCCCCGAGAGACACAACAGTTTGGCTGTGTACGCGTATATAAATATGCTGTTTTGCGAAAAAATCTGAGTTGGCTTTTATAACGATAGCATTTAAGAGCATGTGTTATGCTAAATAGTTTTTCATGTTTAGAGTCTCCAAAAATTTGTATGTGTAACTAGAGGGAAAAAAAACCAACAGGACAGCTAAACGCCCTGTATGTGACGTGTACTCATTAGTGGAAAGGAATGTGTGAAGTGTGTCGGCCTTTGCTCTGTTCGTCACAGTATTTCCCCACTTTTTTGTCTTCTAGATGTTTGCACCTCCAGTAGCCAATGGGAAGAACAGGACAATGACACTTGCCAGCACTCAGTTTAGTGGGACAGGTAAGCTCTGCAGCCAAATGTATAAACCTAACTAAACTAAAAGCCAATGCTTTGGATGTGTTTGTATGTCTTTATCAATGTCTGTTTTTAATATTGTGAACGTAAACATTTTTGTGCCTCCCAAATGGTCAGTGCGCTCAATTAAAAAAATGAAAATGGCTGTGGAGGGTTTCAGCTTTATTTGGCCAGATCTCTGCCACGGCCCCAGTTATGCGTTTTTTGTAATGGTGCTTTGCTGAATAAAAACAAATTTACAGAAGCAACAACCTACTTAGGCCAAAGCACTTGGCCTGTAATCCTGGTAATCCTTTTGTCTTTATAGAATTTAAATTATGCGTTTACGCTACAGCTAAGAAACCGAAACATGGGCTTTCCATATCTTTTGTCTTAAATAATTCAGTGTGCAGGTTTATTACATCTACAAGAGGATCTTTACATCTGTTTGATCTTATTCCCTCCGTCTTCATTTCACTATATTAAAGTGCAAACTAGCTGCCATTTAACCCCCTCAAGGACCTGAATCCTTTGAGTGAGCTTTTCTCTCTTCCTGTATGTTATTAGTAAGTCGTGTTACTTTCGTTCCTCTGTCACCCTGCCAACCTGGCGTGTGAAATCGAGTCACACTCCCCAGTGTTCCCCAGAGTGAGAACTTAGCCACTGAGGAACAAAGGCAAAAAGGGGGCTTATGGACTTGAAACAACTCCCCCACCCTGAAGTGTAAAACACTCCTCCCCCAACAAGGCACAGGGCTCTTACCCCCACTGATCTGCAGGAAATGGCTCGAGTCCGAGACAATGTCCCTCACCCCCAGCTCGCAGCCTCTTAAACTGGCCCAGCATGCAGTGAGTGGCCAGAGTGCAAGAGAGAGCTTGTTGAATAGAAGGATCAGCCTGTGGAAGGCAGGATTCTGTTTGTTTCTATTACAGCAGGCAATTACTAAACAGTGAGGAGTTAATTCCTTCCCCCCTTCGCATGTCCTCACGTGTGGCCTCTGGTCATTGACACCCTTTTTAATACGATACTTAAAGCTGTCACATTTAACTTTAGGAGAACTGCAGGTACCTTCTAATCTGCACTGTGCAGTCAACACACTAACATTTGCAAGTTCCAGCCCCAGACTATTTTTTATAAAATCTCCATGTTATGGATTACGTAAAGTCTCCATATATGATAGAGACCTCATATATATATGTAAGCTGTATGCATTTAGATGTTTTGTAAGTTTGTTGACCTGGTCTCTCTTTTATTTATTTATATATATATATATATATATATATATATATATATATATATATATATATATATATAAAAAAAAAAATACACTCAATTATACCCACTCACTATCAATGGCTACAAACCAGGAAACCTATTTATTACAGAAATGATGACCATTGAAGAACAAGGTCCATCTATGACGTCAGTTGTATATTGAGCGAGTCAGCAGCGCGGGAACGGCAGCGGGCAGCGTAGTGGCCCACCAGACCACCTCTATTCATCAACACAAAAGTGCTCAGAGGGGTGCTAATTGCATTAGGCGTCCTTCTGCCTTCCTCAGTGGCCAGGCGTGTGCGTGTGTTGGGAAGGGTGTGTCGAGCTGAGAGGACAGAGAAGAGGATTGGCAAGAAGTGTGGGATGTTTAAGAAGTAGGGGAGGAAGAGTGTGACGGTGTGTGGTGGGCGATGGCCAAGCCTTCTAGTCTTCAAGCAGGCGTCCCCTCTGTCACCTCTGCAGCTGCTGGCAACCCCAACCCCCTACACACACACACACACACACAGTACTGTAGGTTCATTTCCCAACGATCACAACAAAATTTACACGCGGCTTCTCCTGGGACCTATACCCTGAATCAAATCTAACTTATTGTGGCTCTCTCATTGGTCAATTGCTGACATTTGTCTGTGCTGGTGAATAAAAATATTTGACTGAATTATTATAAACATGCTCTGTTGGCCTATTAACACGTTAGCCTGCTTTGGGTCACGTAGCCTGATTAGAACGTGAGCCAGGTTCCCAGTACAAAAAAAGCTCAGTACTACTGGACTGTTAACCAAGGTATAGATCTCTGGTGGCTGTTTTACTAGCTGTGTGTTTGACTTTTGCACTATATATTATACCTGAATACAACTGCATTATTGTATAATGTGTTTTTCAGTGCATTAGTGGGTTGTAATTGGAAAATCTAAGCCCTCAGAAAAAGAAATCTCAAAGGAGAGTGGCTTCCTTTTTCAACTAAATTAGATGTTTTCAGAGCCTGCAGCCGTGAGTGGCTCAGAAAATAAATATTTTTCTGGGCTCTGGTTGTGAGTCAGTATTTGTTTTGCCATGTGACTTTCACTGGAAGTACTTTCACAGTAGCCATGCCAAGATCTGAATGGATGTCATGTACGTCCAGAGAATAGTTGTTTCAAGCTAAACTTTTACATCATCCAACGTGAATGTATTCATCGTACGGGATCTATTTTTGCTGTTGAATCCGAACCACAACGCTTAATTTCTAGCTTCATGTGGTTCCACTTTGCTTGAAGGCTTTCTCCGTATCATGGGCTTGAGGGTTGCAATTAAATTCAATATTTAGTTTTGAATGTAGTAACATGTCTCCCTGAAGGTGTCACATGATTTGATATTACAGTTAATTAGTTACTTTTGAACTCCAGAGCAATTTTTTGGATACTGGGTAGTAGATTTAATTGCAACCTATACAGAAATAGTAAATAAAAAAAATGTGAAATCTGCACCTGATGGTTTGCAACAAAGAAGGTAAACAAAGTGATATAGAAATCATTGACTTGTATTGCCATTACAGAAGTCTATGGCAGCGGACACTGTTCATGTTTTGCTTTGTGTTGAACAGCAGAAAGGGAAGCAGGAGAAATGAAAAGCTTAAGAGTGAGAGAAGTGTTGAAATGAGGATGAAATAAAGCCCAGATTTGGCAGGTCTGTGTTTGTCCTTTAAATTTATTTTGAAAATGCAGGCTCTGAGTTTTTAAAGCAAACTTTTTAGGTCACAGGCGAAGGGTTGGTTTAAAACAGTGCTAAAAATATTTTACTGGTCAAAATAATTGATGTAGGAATATACCACTGACCTACTTTAAATAGTACTTATCTGGCTTTTACAATCAGGCTCCTAAACCAAGTTTCATGTACAGAAGCCCTTTTTATAGCCTCCTGTAATATTTTATCATTTCGGTTGCCTGTGGTGACGGTTGATTTGTGTTTGATATTGCACATGACAGGATGTTAACAACAAAAAGACCTCTGTTCTGGCATAGCTGGGCTCTCCTAGGCTGGCAGAGCGTCAGTGTCACCTCAGCAGCTCTCCACCTTGTTTTAATTGCCTCAGAGTTAATTACTCCAGTAAGTGTGAAACAATGTTGTCAGACTTCTGCTGCACAGCCGTGCTTTCGCTCCATCCCCTGCTTCCCCGCTGGCCAAATGGAGGCTTCAGAGGCGCATTAGTGGTGTGTTGAAAATAGCTGTGGTAGTTTTGAAGCTCTTCATTTTATTTGCTGGCTGGGTAGGCCTACTTAGGCCCAGTAGGCCGGCTTGTCAGTGTCGACAATATGCAAACTAATACTAAGCTTAACTACAGGTGTGCAGGTCTAAATGCGTTATTTATTCTCTAAGCTGGAAGCAGGCTAGCTCATTGTTGATATTGCTCCTCTCTAATTTGGTCTTACTTCCTTGGCACCCAGGTTTGGCTGAAGTGTCTTCATACAAAGTCTGTCATCTTTATTTAGCAGCGAGCTCATCACCAGTGTCTTGTGCCATTGGACATGGTTGACGGTGGTGCAGCGCTTTATTAGTGGCGTGGCCTTTCAGCGGGGCCGATCTGACAGCGAGCGAGGTCCCCTCTCCTCGCTGCTCGCCTGATTCTCCATGCCACTGGCATCGGCTCCATAGATCACGGCTGTCGCAGCGTGTGTAGGTGCTTGCACCACTCTGTTAGTCTCATCACTCATTCTCGCTCGTCAGCCAGGCTGCTGATCTCGCCCAGACCCCTCTCGCTCTTGTTCCTTCCTTCCTCTCTCTGCCTCTCTCGTCCCCTTGCTGTCTCCTTCCACCCTCTCACTCTTTTTTTTTTTTTTTCTTTTTTGCTTTCTCACACACATTTTTTTAATTAGGCAAAAATCAAAGACAAAATATGAATATTCATAAGGAAACAGCATTAATATGCACAATTATGCAAATCAGCATGCAATTAAGCCTTGTGTCTCCAGAGAGCTTGGATAGCATTAGTGCATAAGACAGGGAGAAAGGGATGATGGGGGTATTTTCGAGTTTTCTGCTCCACCAGTCTTTTGGCTCCGCTTTTCCTTTGTGCCACACATCGGCTCTTTCTCTAACTAAAACATAGGTGCTTATATTTTGTCCTCTGTAGCGTTTTCTGTATGTTACGCTAACTGTGTGGAATTTAAACACAACATTTTATGTCACATTAATGCAAGAATATAGGTGGATAATTTTCTGCTTTTCAGTGACTGTGATGAACACTAGTGGGAACACTGAGCAGCATTACCTGCCTGCTTTTCCCCTGAAATGGTTCATCATTGCATTCTTTCTTCATTGTGACAGCAGTGCCTTTGATCAATAATGATGCTCTTTCCTGGTTTGTGCAACCCCACAGTGGCCACTTAAAGACATAGACTGTAGAAAGAAGGACGTGACAGTTTTCCTTGATATGACTCAACTATAAGGACATTTCTACATATCTGCAATGGCGCACAGTGTAATATTTGTGTTCTCATTTGGGGGTTGCCAACAGTCTTTCACAGCAGTAGCTCGACCTGCTTTATTTTCTAATTTCTACTTCAGACTAACTTATGGAGGGTTTTACCTGTCAATTTTTGTTTTTTTTCAGCACTAGATGAGCGTAGCGGCTCTGGATCTTGGGGCTCAGCAGAACAGAACAGCCCCTCTTTCAGTCAAGGGCGGGTAAGTTCTTAACACACACACATGCACCAGCTCTCTAGTTACGTTCTGATATTAAGTTAGGAGATCTAAGCATTAACATCAGATGCCATGATATTGTCACACTCTCAAACGGATCTGCTGTAGATGAACACACACACCCCCTCCACCCCAACTGCCACAACAGCTTAGTACTTTTTTTTTTCGCCTGCTGTGTGCCATGTTTGATTTGAAGTGGTAGTTTTACTTTCTACTTGGCTCTGGATTCTCCATTGGCAAGCGCTCTAGTAGCCAGAACCTCTGTGAAAGCCCACCGGTAATTGCAGCTTCACATCCATCGTAACTGTCTTGGCACAACTCTGTATAAATACAAGGAACAGGGTGGAAATATACAGCAGGTTTTGATTACCACAAGTTGATAATTAAGACAGTCAGTTTGATTCCCTCAAGCTGATGCAGATTTGTTTGGCATGAATCCTGTTAAACAGAAATGCAAAGGAAGGCAGGATAAGCACTAACCCATATAGGTGTGCTGTTGAGATGTGGATGGCCTTAAAGAAGCCATCCCAAAATTGCTTGGGTTTCTGGCTGCAGATATTGTGATTTTAATATTTCCTTATTGGTGTTTTAAGGTTTTTAATGTCCTGTGTGTCCTGATGTTACTACAGGGTTATGGAGAAGGATCCCACTACAGTGAGCATGAAGGCCTGTCATCTCCATTCATCAGTTCAGGAATCACAGGCATGCTAATTTTTAAGTCATTTTTTTTTAAATGATTCAGATAAAATATATTGTGTGTATGAAGTGGCCTCATTACTTGTTCTTAATATCTGCTAAGGGTGAGAGGATAAACTGATAATACTGGATTCATCCTTTATAACGTGTGTGTGTGTGTGTGTGTGTGTGTGTGTGTGTGTGTGTGTGTGTGTGTGTGTGTGTGTGTGTGTGTGTGTGTGTGTGTGTGTGTGTGTGTGTGTGTGTGTGTGTGTGTGTGTGTGTGTGTGTGTGTGTGTGTGTTCATTCGTTGAGTGTTGGGGATGTTAGAGCACTGAAGCAGAAACCTTCCCTAGGGTTTTGTCTGGCAGGCAGCTTTATGCAGCTGAGCATACTGAAAAAGGGGAGGGCATCTCTGGACTTTTTGTACTTTTAGAAAACCTACTTTTTATTTGTTTTTGCCTCCTTGTGTGTGTGTGTATGCATGTGTCTTAAGGTTTCAGAAGTATCAGCATTTACACATTCCTGACTTTTATTCAGCAGGTAAAAACGAGAGGACACCCTACCCACCTTTTGGGAGCCAGGTATGTTGCTGCTGTGCTATATTAGTACTTTCATTTGACTTTTAACTTATATGTAGCGGGAGGCATAAATTGGCAGTTAGTCAGTGTAAAGGAAGCCCTGCTTTCTCACTTCTCTTTTTAAGTTAAACACTTTGAATTCACGGTTTTCATTTCATAAAACAGAAGCTGTTTGTGCAGATCTTTCCCACGCTTTTTGATATATTATTAATAAAAACGCTATCTCTTCTCCTAGCCTGGTTTTCTTCCCAGTGACATTGCAATGCCCAGCCCAGATGCCATGTCCCCTTCTGGCCTGAAATCTGGCTCCCAGTTTTACCCATCATACCCAAACAACCCCAGAAGAAGGCCACCTGAAGGAGCAATAGGTACAATGCCACATATGTCTCTCTTCATCTCGCAGTTCCTTCTTACTATCGATTTACTTAGTCTGATAAATGTTCATGGCATTAGTTTGTAACATTTTTCCTTTTAAAATTATTAATCAGCCATCACAGTAGGAAATTAGCATTAGATTTGTTTTTTAACAAATGTCAAAGTGTTTTCAGCTCCACATGTAACCTGAGGTGAAGATGATGATAAATGGGTGATTTAAATTTCAGTAGTAATGTTTGACATCCACTCATTCATTTTTCCTAACTGCTTCTTGTGATGTGCGTCAGGGGCTCTGAATCAATGTGTGAGCGGGTCGCTAGATTATCACACGGCTACGCTTGTCATGTTGAAGCTATTTACCCACCATGCATTTGTGACACGCTCCACATGTACAGTGACAGTTAAAATTAGAGCAGGCATGTGATGAAACTGCACTTTAAATGACGTGTCATTGACAGATGTCTAAATCCTTCTTTGTGATTTTGTCTCTCTTACCTTTTTCTCTGTGTCTCCACCTGCCTGCCTGTAGACGCCCAGCCAAAGAAGATTCGGAAACCCCCTGGCCTGCCGTCCTCGGTGAGACCTTATTTCCACTCGCCTACACAGCTCACAGCCAGTCCTCTCTGTTTCTCCCTCTGTCGCTACACAAACTTGCTACACACAGACACACACACTGCTTTTCCCACTCTGCTTGAACAGTTTTGTGACAGACAGGAGTAAAGACCCTCTGCTCCAACGGGCTCTCTGCGAGCTGACAGTTGGGCTCCTCAGTAGCGTTATGGGCCCCAGTAAACACCATCACTGCCGTTGACTCTACACCACAGTCAAGTGGTGTTCAGGTTGTGGTTAGTGTAACAAAAATTGTAATATTTTAGTAAACTGCTTGAAGTCTGGTAACCTACATTTTAGCTCTTATAACAATATTGGTCAGAAGAAATTCAACAGGTTGGCTGGGGAATACATGGTCCAAGCAAAGTCAGATGTTATATTTTATTCATTTACCAGTTAAGAAAGATAACAAACCAGTATCCAGTATTTAATTGAAATACTAATCTACACTCGTTTCCTTTGCCAATGTGAGAGAGAGAAGAACAATTGTTTGTTAAATAGAAAGTTCGTAGTGTGTCTGGTTAGTTTCACTACTTTTTATATCAGTGTTGTAGTTTTAGTTCCTTAATATTATATAGTATTCTAGTTCCTTTTTAAAATTGTTCAAGGCTTCAGATCAGATTCAGTCTAAGGTGATTTTGTTTGATGGATCTGACAGAACCTTGCCGTTTGAATTGTTGGATACGAAGTGAGGCCTTCTTGTCAGTGGACCCAGAATCTCAGCAGCCGATGCAGCTAACTGGAATCACTAGTCACTGTTACAGTATTTAAATCCTGTTGTGTTCACATTGGGATCTTTCATCATGTCTGCTGTGCTGGATCCCAGTTCGCTGCTGCTGTTTCATTACCGGTGCGTCATACATGACTCGGCCAGTCGCGAGTCATACATGGGTTCAGCCCAATAGTCACCCTCGTAATGTAGTCTTCAGATTCATTCAGATGTGATTCCAGTCAGAATAAGTCAGAATAACCCCACTGTTCCTGTTGTTATTGGAGCCCGGTCTTGTTTCTCGAGCTGTCAAATGCCGATACTGAAATACTGCCACTTTCTGTGCATGTAACTGTAGTTCTGATACGGTGGACGAGCTGTGGGGATATTATCAATGTTAGGAATTAGAAGAAACTGTGTGTTTTCTTGCATTAAAGATGAGACTAATAGTTTTAATGTTAATAAATTGTTGCATATGTTAAAAGTTCGGTGGAATTTGGCTCCTGCCTTTTGCTGATGAAGTGTTTGAAGTGTTTTGACGGACGATGCTCAAACAGAAATACATTGTTATAGGAAGTGCTGTTGTTAGATGTCCTGATTCTGTCTGTTTAAGTTGTTGTAGGAGATGCAACCTCGTTAAACGGGGTTCAGGTCAGTTGGTCATTTAGACTTGACCAGCTTGGAATGTGTTTGCCTTTTGTGACAGTGTTGATCTGCCCGGCGTTGCATGCAGCCTTGCTTGTCGGTAGTGACTACATCACAGAGACTGAATGAAAACACTGTCTGGCAGAGTCCCTCTGTTTTTACTCTCTGAACCTCTGTCGTTCCCCGAAGTGTGAATGATGTCTGCGTGGTTTTACTGCGAATGATGAGGTGTGCGCGTGTGTGTGTGTGTGTGTGTGTGTGTGTGTGTGTGTGTGTGTGTGTGTGTGTGTGTGTGTGTGTGTGTGTGAACCCCCACCCCCTGCCTACGCTTCACCACATGATGGCCTGGGTGGGCCTCCCCCTGTGAGTGACCCAGTTGTGAGCCACGATGCTTGCGAGGCCTCTTAGCCCCTTGTCTGAGCCCAGATTAATGACTGCCGATGGTGATCCTGTGGTCTGTCCTCCCTCCCACACTCCTTCCTCCTTCTCTTCACCAGGCCCTTCAAAATACTCCTGTTTTTCTCTTAAATGCTTTTGTCCCCTAAATTAAGCTGCAAATCAGTAACTGGGCGAATAATAAAGGCTGTGTAACCCACAAATACCTGTACATAAGATCCTTGCCCTCACCCCGTGAACCTTCACCCACACTCATCCGCCACAGTCAAACAAATTGAGCCATCCAGTACTTTAACCACAAACGTGTGTGGTCAGAGCACTTTGAGGTTTGTTTGATGTTAATTTTCATCTACGCCTCAGCCTTTGCCAAAACCTTTGTTTTTCTAGCCTAAAGACCTTTATACCCCCATAACCTGAATTACATGAAACCTCTATTAGTGAAGGATTTGATCCTAGAAATCCCTCTTTTTTTTTTCTCCCCCTGAAAATACAATTATCCAGCAGCACCAGCCATTGTGTAGTTCTCTGTTCCCATGTAGAGCAGCAGGATTCACTCGACATTGTTCCCTGTGAAAGAACAACTCAAAGCCTATTGTTAAATGAAGCCATCTCCGTCATGTTTTCTCCTGAATTAACCGTGATCATTTTAAATCCCCTGTTTCCTTCACACTCCCCTGGCCATATCAAGCTTTGCTTAAGTCATTTAGATTACCTTCTCCTGTCCCCCCTCAACACCCCTTATCGCTCTACCCATTTCATAAATCATCAGGGCCTTCATTTTTTCCCCCCTTGCCCCTTTGCCACCCCCTACCCACTGCAATCTCTCTTCCCCTCTCTCGGTCTCTCTCTCTCACTGACTGGATCCCAGCCCCCATCTCTCTCCCTCTCTTCGCTCCCTCTCCTCAGCCCAGCTGCCTGTGGAGTTGGATGTGGTCCAGGAACAGGCAGATGGCTCTGTAATTAGAAGTGCATCTCTCCATTCCCTTTCCACTTCTCCCTGTTAAATCAAATTACAGAAAAAATCCCTTCTCTGGATTAGCATTCTTTGCAGCATAGCCTCCATTCTCTTTCTCTCTTCCTCTATATGCCATGTACTACAGACGAGGAGAGGAAAAGCCTGAGTAGTGGCTGGTGGTGTTGGGAAACGGAGTTCTTATGTCTTCACTGTGTGGCAGTGGAGCCAACCATCCATTTTTGCCAACCAGGGATGTGTGATAAGACGCTTTAATGTGGTAATATAAGATTTTCGGATTCACGAGACCTTTTGACTTTTCATGTTGTTTTCAGTCCTCTCTTGATCTCACATAGAATGTGATAGTGCTAGTTTGCTGTGATGCGTGTTCAGCGGTGTGTGTTTGTGTGTGTGGCGGTGTGTTGGCTCACTGAATGCATGGTATGTGTGTGTGAGCTGATACCGAGTGTGTTATAGGGAGGGGCTGCAGGCCAGGCAGTGCGATGTCACTAGGGTCCTGGGAGCTAGAGGAAGTGCTCACTGTGCACTGGGATTCAAGCCGTCGCTGTGCCCAGCATGCCATGGCCGCTGTGTTCTCCTCCACAGGCGAGGAGCCGGCCTGCCTCCACTGCCTGCAGACTCCCTTTTGCCATCTTGTGGCCATTTAAAGCTTATGTAATTTTAATGTTTAGATAGAGTAGATTCTCTATTCATATAGATAAATGGAACATTTCTTTGAAATACAGGTATCTAGTACTTACTTAAAACATGGCTGCTCTGCTGTTTGTATGTTTAGGTGTATCCTTCCACATCTGGGGATGAGTATACCAGGGACAATGGAGGATATCCTGGTGCTAAACCTGGAGCCGTCTACCCCGGTTCTTTCTACATGCAAGGTAACCTTTCGTCAAATAGCCCTGGAATTAATTTAGACCTTTTTGTGGAGCTGTTGTCACATTTGCCAGTGCGTCTCCACTTTTCCCAGAAGACCCCTGGTCGTCTTCTGGGTACTCTGCCATGCTGGGTAACTCCTCTCACATCGGACAGCCAGGCTCCTTCTCTGCGATTAACTCACAGGACAGGATGGTGGGTTGAACCTACAGCATAAACCTTTAGTTTTGTTTGCTTCCTTATTATTTAAATGTTTCATTGTGATTTCAACATCACTTTTTATCAAGACCAGTGTTTTGTTTTTTATGTCAGACACATATTTTGGGTACAGCATAGGTTCAATCAGACATCTTCCCATTTAACTTTAACAATACATTTTTGGTGATGTGGTTTTCTGTGCGGGGTGTGTTTGCCGTATCAAGCTACTTGTATCCCTTTTGCATTGTCACCCACTGTCTGTCCCCATAGAACTATCCCCTGCACAGCAATGAAGTCAACGGCTTCCACTCTGCCCCCACCACCTACAACCACACGCCTGCCATCAACGGCGAAGGCATCATGGGTAAAGGATTTTTAAAATTGGGTTTTTATTTATTTTATTTTTTTATTCAAGTGTCTTTGGCTGACAGTGACACAGCTCTCATGGACATTTGATGTTCGTTTTTTCTCCTGAAACAAATTAACGGGTCATCTGACTCGCAATATTTATTTTGTCTCTGCAGCCAACCGAGGCACCACAGCTGGCAGTTCAGGAGATGAAATTGGAAAGGCTCTTGCCTCAGTGAGTTCTTTTCTACGTGTTATTGCTGTTGTTGATTCAATTAGTGCTGGGCAATAAAACAATTGACAGATTTCGCAAAGATTTTTTCTCCCTCTGACAAAGTAAAAAATCTGTGATGTTGGGTGATTTGTGTGAAGATAGAACAGTGTGTAAATTTAAGTGCTAAGGATGATGATGGGGTGCTGAAAAAAAGAAAACATTTGTAAGTGGAGTTTGTCGTAGTCTGATCCAAAACAGGAGAAGTCTTTAGTAAAAGATCCCGTTAAATTTGTTTATGTACAAGATTATTTTGTTTTATTGCTGATTTGTGAATCTCTGATCCCATAAACAAGCTTTTGAAAATGTGATATTATTACTTTATTATCAATGTTGTATAACAGAAAAATATGAAATGCTTACAGTTTCTGAACTATATTCAGATTTACTGTCGGCTGTGGTGTAATCACATTGAAAAGCCTCCCCTCCATTCTCTAAGGACGTGTCCAAGATGTTCAAATATTCACTGTTTTGCGTTTCAGATTTACCCGTCGGACCACAACAGTAATAACTTTTCCTCAGCTCCATCTACCCCTGGATCTCCTCAAGCTATTGCAGGTAGAGGGACATTTCTGTATCCTGAAATATATTAAAGAATATAAAGCTTTATTAATATCTGAAATACATTCTGTCTTTCGTGGATGTGTATTTCATGTTTATGTGAGAGCTGTTGCATGTAGCCAGACTGTTGGTAAACTGAGTATGTGGCTCTTCATTCGTGCTTTAAACTCTGCTGTGCAGCTACAAATTTGGATAATATTTCAATTGCAGCTGCATATTTACCTGCATCAGCCCAAGTCATTTGATTTGTTCAGTGTGACAGCAACCTTTTTTGGCACACAAATGAATCAGCTGAACTTGTTAGAGGGAATGTGAGCTGCATGTTTAATGTTCTTCAGTACAGATGTGTGTCTGCAGCGCCATCTGCTGTAGAGTTAAGACTTGGCACTAAACACGCTACCAATACTTCTCTACAGGAGCTCAGTCTCAGTGGCAGAGACCAACCACACCCAGCTACGACGGTCAACCACACGCATTGGTAGGTTCCATGAAACTTATTGGAAGCAACCAAAGTGTTTTTTATTTATTTGTTTGTGTATTTAGTAGATTTGTGCCCTATACATATTACTTTCTAAGTCATCAAAGACTAAATTCAACTAATAGTTTGATTTATTTAGCATTTATCTTCCTCCATGTTTATGTAGCAGAGTAAAATGGAGGACCGTTTGGAGGAGGCCATCCATGTACTGCGTAGCCATGCTGTGGGCCAAGGCCCTGTCTTAGAGGGTGCTCATTCTGACATGCACAGCCTGCTGTCCTCAGTGCAAAATGGGGGCCTTGGAGGCCTCTCTCCAGCTTTCCCCACTGCCAGCCTTCCCCTCAGCAACAGACATCCCACCATGGTGAGTCACCTGAATGCTCAAACTGCTGTTCGTTTAGAAAGAAAATACTTTTAATGGTGTATATAGTAACAACATGGTGCAAACACGTGCTTTTATACGTTTTTTAATATTGTATGATTGTGTGGTCTTGGACACCAGCCCTCGGCTGTCTCACCAAGGTGTTGCACTGCCGTAGTGAAGATGTAAGCGTGGAGATCAATGTCTGTCGGTGGCAGCTTCAAAGTTAAAAGCCATGGATATAGTATATAACTGATGAATTTAAGCTCATTTTGTTTTGTACTTCTATTTGTCACAACAATCTAACTTTCTGAATTAATTTGTTTTATGTATGCATTAGAATATTTAATACATTTTGTTTCTAAATGGAACAAAATGTCAACTGTGCCATCTGCTGTCAAGAAAGGAAACTGCAGGAAACTTAAGCCAAAGTATCTGTAAACAGTGACTGATTTCTGAATATTTGCAAATTAAATTTAGATTACAGGTAGTTGCCTGTTTTATAATTGTTTATTCAAGTAAAGTATGTAGTTTTTCATATGTGTAGTTTTATGGTGTAGTTTTTCTCCAACTGACACTTTAACAGAATCTTTGCCATCTTGAAACTCATATCTTTTGTTGATTACCTTCATGCACAGGGTGGGAAACACGATGAGCCCACTGGCCTTCCTCCCAGCAGCACCCTGCTGCACGGTCACCACGCATCTGGACCCACACCGCCAGCTGGCCAACCAGAAGGCTTTTCCAGTAAGACTAGAGCTTTTCCTACTGACTTGTATTAAACGTGCTCATACAGGTACTTTTGTACTATGTCCTTTTCCTGACACCCTCCCATATCTCTATGTGCTTGTAGGTCTGCCAGGTGGTATGACCCGCTCCACCCTCTCCTCTAGCAGCTCAGACATTAAGAGAGAAGACAAAGAGGACGATGAAAACTCTGTTGCAGACAAGTCTGAGGAAGAGAAAAAGGACTCAAAGGCAGCACGCAGTCGAAGGTGAGTCTATTATGTTTTTCTGTTTTAACTCTAATTGTGTTTTTACATCTGTCTCTCTTAAAACATTTATCCCACAAAGGTGGAGATTCTTGTCACAATTATTAGCATAAGAACATCAAACATTTGTTCCTGGGAACCTTCACTACAAGGTTTAGCTGTTAAGTGAGTCTCTAACAGACACTGGGATCCATATTCTTGATCTGCTCTATCCTGAGTGTCTGAGTATAGCCCTAGACTGTGTTAGGTCTTTACCATTGTTAAACCCCCTCTTCCCTTCATGTCACATTTTCAGAAAGGAGGCGTTGACCCTCCAGATGCTCTCTGGCCTTTCAGACCAGAAAGATGAGTAAGTTTCTCCAATAGAGATTCCCATTCTTGCACTTTGTAGACTCCTGACAGACATCATTCACAGAACGTCTGAATAGAGCTGGGGTCTCAAAACCTTGAGCGGCGGAAGCGCCGCGAACACTTCTGGCTTTGTTTGGCAGTTCACAGATAATACACACAAGTAATAGGTGTTGCCTTCTTATAGTAATACTTGATGAAGTTAAAAACAGCAGCCAACAGTTCATATTGTGTAACATGCTTTATTTATGTTAACATATCAAACTTTTGTGGGATAAAGATTGTGTTGAAATGATAGTGGGCGATGCTACTTTTTGGATATTGCTGTTTACTAATTTTGGCTGTTTGCTTATCTATTTCATATACATAAATTATGGGAGCAAAGTCTGTTTGTTTGATGAAATGTGAAAGATCCTGCATACTTCAGTGTTTTTTCTTTTTGCCTCCAACTTCATTAAGATCACCTCTATTTGACTCCAGCCAGGACAATGAGGATGACGAGGACATTCCCCCTGAGGTAAAGATGGAGCGTGAAAGGGAGCGGCGAGTGGCTAACAACGCCCGCGAGCGTCTTAGAGTACGCGACATTAACGAGGCATTCAAGGAGCTTGGGAGGATGTGCCAGCTGCACCTCAGCCATGACAAACCTCAGACCAAACTTCTCATTCTGCACCAAGCTGTCAATGTCATCCTCAATTTAGAACAACAAGTCAGAGGTCAGTCTGCGAGCGCATTTAGCTTAGCTCTGGTAAATACTGTGCTTATTTCTTTGTATTGAAAAAGCTGATTTGTTTTTCCCTGTCAGAGCGTAACCTTAACCCCAAGGCAGCATGTTTAAAACGCCGTGAGGAGGAGAAGGTGTCTGGGGTGGTGGGTGAAGCACCCATGCAGCTCTCAGGAGGCCACCCTAGTATGGGCGGAGATGGCCACAATCCAGTTGGTCACATGTAACACCAGGTCAGACCACTCATATTTATCTATTTATTAGTGACAGTTACATCGTTTTAGTCTTGTAAAGATTTTTCCAATCTGTTAGACATAATGTATGGTCCTTTTCTTTGCAGATCAGGTGGTGTTTCCCTGGCTGTCAGAGGATGTGGCCTTAATAGATTTCTTCCACCCATTATTCTCAGTGTGTGTGTGTGTATATGTGGACATGTCTGTGTATTGTCCGTTCAAGTTTCAAGATGCACATTCACACACTCGTGCACACATGCATACTGCCAAAACTGACACAGCCTGTTTGTCGCACTCCCAACCATGACTACAAACTCAAATGTGAAGAACTTTTGTTTTTTTTTTAGTTTTGCTTTGTTTTATACATGTAAGATCTTTTTTCTTTTGGTTTCCACAACATGATGGGACGCCAGAGTACTTTTTGTCCTGCTACAAATTGGGACTTCACACACTGCCGAGGGGTGCTCTGGTGAAAGAAAGGAGACCTAAACAAACACAAATTGAATCAAGGATTTGTGCCTAATTGTTACATGTTTTCTATTTGACATTTAAGCAAATTGCTTTACATGTGAGGAACATTTATTGTGAGGGATTGCTTATGTGTATGAGCAATTATTTTTTAATGTATGTCATTCCCAGCGTGATGGTACAGTCTTACATATGTTATGTAACCAAGCCTGTAGTTGAAGTTGAATTGTCTAAATTCAGTGACTTTTCCTTGATCGTATGAGTAAATGTTGGGAGAAGTGGTGGAGAGGTCATAAGAGAAAGGTCAGCATTTTGACAGTTCAAATGCAGCTTATTTTCTAAGACAGGACTTCTGACCTAGAGGCAGTCTCGGACTGAAGATTGGTCTCGAAGTGTTGGAATCTGTCAATTACAGAACTGTTCTTCCTCTTTGTTGACCATGAATTATTCTAGTGTTACTCCAGTTGTCCCTTGTCATCAGTTCAGGTTTTGTACTGTTTGATGTTCTAGAGCATACTCAGACAAGACGAAGCACAGTGGTATAGGTTTAGGCTGGAAGTTCGGTGTCGACCTGTAGTGCATTTCAATCCCTGCAAGTCTGGTGTAAAAGCCATGTGAGACACGTGCTAGGTGATCGGCACCACTCAGTGCTGTTACTTTCTTGATGGTTTACTGACAATGCCAGTAGACAAAACAGCTGAAGTGTTCCCCTTAAACGCTGATCCGATAAAGACAAGTAACCTGGCTTTCTTTGACGGAGGGATCTCATTAGTCCAGTTGTTCAATCAGAAGAGCCTTTGTGTAACATTGGCTTTTTTTCCTAAATAAGCATTCCCACTGAATTGCAGCCCCTCGCCTTCCTCCGGAATAAGTTTGTTCTCACACTTCTGACCGAGCGAAGTGTGACATGTAAATTCACCGCATACATTACTCTGATATGTTTCTGATATCATTTTTCAAAATTAAATATATATAAAATATATATTTTTTGTTAGTCTATACATTGTAGATTTTTTTACATAAATGGCAATATTAGTTTGAAGTTTAGAGTGTATTCTAGATGAACTGAGTAAGGGGATATTTGACATTTAAATGAAACTGGTCGAACAGAGGAAAAGGGTCATCAGATAATAAATGGAAAATGTTGGTGTGTCCTTTTTATTCCAGTTTTGTTTGTAAGGCGTATCATCAGCTACCCAATGTAATTCTTTCTTTCCTTTTGGGTGTATGTGGACAGAGTTTGTGCTACAATCCTGCTGGTGTTCTTACTTGAGCAGTGAGACGCTGATGAAAAATGTGGGAAGGGATTTTTGTCTGAAAACCGTAATTATGCAACTGGTTTTTGAATGTAGCTACCATACAAATGTCGATCGCCTTCATTTTCATTTGTGCTCTTTGGGTTTTGTCAGTACAGTACAATAGTTTTCCTTTCACCTTTTCTAATGTCTGCCCTCGACCAGGAGGCGCTCGATGTGCAACTCGCTTTTTAGTATCCTGCACATGTGTTTTGGAGGGAGACGTCGGTATCGGGTTTATAAGGGATAATATGGAGAACAAAACAGTGTTATTGTGATGTTATTCCCATGTCATGTTGTGAATGGTTTTTACCAACATGTAATCACAAATGAGAGGTAGAGCATTTTCTGTGTTTTATTTCTACAAAAAGATGAAGAAAAAGACCTATACAAATCAATAGTGTGGCCTTTTCATTCTCAAGACGTAAGATGTCATGATGGGAGAGTGATACCTTATCAGTGCCTGAACTTGTATTTTCATTTAGGACCGTTTTAATTTGTCAACCATATCATTTCATTTATCATGGAGATTAAAGAGGTACTTGTTCATTCCCCAACCCTCCCTTCTCCTAATGCTTTTTTCAATTTTCAGGAAGAAGTTAAAATGGTATACAGAGATTTTCTTTCAGTGTATCTAGTTAATAAATAAATGTTATGTAGAGCTTGTTTAGTTTTTATTCCTTTTTTTCCCCTAATTATTCAACTGGATTATATTGTCCAAATTGCTGTTTTAGTTAAGGTAATGGGTCCAGGTCCTGAGTTTTTGGTTCTCTTTGCTCTATAATGCGAAATCCCTCCACATAATTGGGTTCAAGAGACGCTGCTTTTGGCTCTGATTGTCTGCTTTCGATGCACATTAACATGTTTGAGTGTGTGGAGCCTCTAATGAATTGGAGTATTTTAACTTTCTGTATATCTGAGTGCGAGCCCTCTGCTTCGCCTCAGCATATACTATAAGACTATGTGTTGTCTTCATTGACAGGTTCACCTCTGACCTTTTTTTTACGCTTCTAGCTCTCTGGTGGTGTTTATAGTGACTTTTTGTGAGAAGTTCTAATCCCTTCTTTCAAAAAGTTGTATTTGAAGTTTTGGTTATGTTTTTTTAATTATTACAAGCTCAATAAGTGTAGTACTGAATATTGTCTAATTGTTGCAAGAGAAAATCTGACTTGATGTCATTTAGTTTTCTGTGAACATCCCATTAGTCTACAAGCTATATACTCTACTTTTTGTTTGGGGGAAACTTTATTTCTTGACACTGATTTGAGAAAAGGAAGCCCAACCACTGCAGGAGCACATGTTTAAAGGAAACTACATTATAATGATAGCAAGTGTTCAGTTGATGAGCTTAATCTTGTTTTAGTATAAGGAAGCACAACTAGCTTCCATCTGTTTTGTCATATTTGGACTAAAAGGAGGGAGACTGTTTAACGCATCCACAGGTACACAGACCCTGACATCGTGGAGTGAGCCCTGTTGACTCATGCTGGGTCCTCAGAGCTCCCCATTCAATCTCTGGCTCTCTTTTATATATAAATATATATATAGTTGAGAACTGTCCTGTATATAACAGTAATGTAGCAATAAATGTGCCATTTTTAATAACAGATTATACCTTTTCCAATGTCTGGCTTTTTGAATATTGTATACAGAAAAAGGAAAATAAAGGCAAACGTTGTAATAAAGGGTTTATTGTAGTTCGGGAAGTGAATTTGTGCGTAATTTCTGTTGCAAGTAGCCGCTCGGTGAACGAATGTGTGACGCACGTACGTAGCGCCGTGAAACCTGTCATCACACCAGCTGATGTTGACTTCAGAGCCGACGCGACTGGGGTTGCCGAGGTCGGAACACGGCTGTCAGCAATAACGCCGTCTAGTGGGAGTCCAGTTTTGATCAGGCATAAGAGGAGTCAGGCCGGGTCCTTCACGGCCTCGAGCCGCACCGTGTGAGGCTCAGCGGAGGGGGGCGGCCCGGCCCGGCCCGGCCCACTAGGTACTAAACGGTATGTTTCTGTTACGAGGACGTGGTAAGTAAAGCGAATAAAACATCGACTAAATTACTGGAAATAAGACGTTCATGCTTTTCTCGCGCTGTAATGTGCGCCCCTTTCACGAGCGGCTAATTTGCGCGTATTTTGGCTGTTAGCATAGTTAGCATAGCGTCCAGTTAATGGAGCAGCTAGTGACTAATACCGGTGTCTGTTACATCATGGTGTGTTGGTCCTTTCAGCATTAGTGTGGTTGGATTTTTGTTTGTGGGGGAAAACATAAACTATTATTTATATATTCTAATGAAATAACTGAAAGCAACTCCAGGAAAGTGAATTGTACTTGAACAGAATACTTTAGTATTTATTTCCTTACATCTTTTGGTTTTACTTACATTGATCACTGGCTTTATGTTAGCTGCTTGATTCTACAAATATATATTTAAGTCAATATATGTTTGATAATCAACCTGGCCTATTGCTCCCCCAGACAGTAGTCGGGCAGTTAGCTAGTGCTAGTTTTGAATTATATAATTTGATCTACAATTGGGTAAATTGTAGACTAAATAATAATTTTATTATAATTTAAAACAAAACTAATACAGCTGCCAAATCTTTTTTGAGCTAAACCTGGTTAATATCTTGAATAAGTGGTTTAACTATGCAAGTTGTCATTGATTGTAGTGTCACACTGTGTTTGAATTGTTTCTCATTTACTGATTATATTGTTTCCTGTTATTAGGGAACCGACTCTTGTGACCTGTGGAAGAATAGCTCTCATTCACTTCTACACTATGTGCCATGTAAAGTCACAACTCTATAAGGTGATTGATGTCTGCAGTGTGAACACTCCCTTATCCTCCTGAGACAGGTGTTCATACTGAACATTCAAATAAGTTCTTTTGATTATTGTCTAATGCTTCAAATAAAGAATCCATGCTCCTGTCTAAATGTTTGCAATACTTTAATTTATCTGCATATGTTTTTAGTATAGTTTTCATAAAAATGTATTGAGTCACATTAAAAATATTTTTGTAGTGTTTTTATTCTGGCCTAAAAATATAGTAGATCAGTTTTGTACTATTTGCAAAAAATATTCTGGTTTCCATGATATGAATTCTGAATAAAAAGTATTATTCAATATATCAACTGTGATAATACTTCCCCCCCACCCCCCCCCCCCCCCCCCCCCCCCCCCCCCCCCCCCCCCCCCCCCCCCCCCCCCCCCCCCCCAAGCATCTTCCCTGCAAGTCCTGTTTAGCTTTGGTTTTGTCCAAAATGATTTACTATTGTGAAATGTGGAGTTTCCCTATGAAGAGTGTGTTCCAGTCTCTGGGAAGGAAATGATAACACATTTTGCAATAGATGTGCTCATGTACTTTCTGTACCCAGTTAGCATATTGCTAATACATAGGCTGTCTGTCTGCCTGCAGGACCAGAGCTTAAAGGTGGGCACATGCTAAAGTGGCATATTGTGGCTTAAAAATCACTTACTGTTTGAGATTTAGCAAATTCAGTTGAACCTGGTATTATTTAATGTGACAAAATATGTAGTTCAGACCATCAATACTAAAATTCTCTGACTGTTAAACCTTTGTTTGAAAATGTTTGTACAGTAGACATTTTGAAAAGTAAAATTCTCATTAAATATGCATGTTAAATATCAGGTAATGTGTGTGAGAATGCACATACAATTAACATATCTTCATATTTGAAGACCTGCACACTCGGCCAGACATAAGTCTTTTATGAGCCACACTGTGGATAATGTCTTTCATTTCTCCCATCGAAGGGGGAGGGGACTGAAAGAGGAGAGGGGAGAAGGGATTTAACATATCGAGAGGGAGAAAACGAGATAGAGTCTTCAAGATGGATAAAAACGAGTAAGTACATCACGGGAAGGGTGTTAAAACCATCAGCAGGGCCATCGATTGTCGTAGCGTTCCGCGCGTAATATGTCGTTTACATAATTTATTTGGAAAGTATGTTGCCATCGATTGCCTGGCATCGCTTGCCTCGCATTTGCAAATAGCACAGCTATGGTCATCAGCTAGGATACAGTTCTTTTTTTAGCGTCATTGTAGCGTGGTTCAATTCTCCACATTGCAGCGAGTGTTGAATTGGGCACGGAGACACTGCGTCGACGCCGCTATTTCGGATTCCGGTCTCTACAGTGCGCGTACTGTTTTTGTGCATCGTCGCTATATGCACAAAGCCAGCATTAATGCATGGCATGCGTTTAAAATGGTGCCCGTGTTTGATCGATGAGATGTACTTTGTTCATTCATTAACGCCGGCTGCGAGTCGGACTGACAACGGCGGCATTGTGGTGAAACGGCTCCGATTTCACGTAGCTGACATGAAAGTTTCACATTATGCCGTTGCTGCGGAGCTACAAGTGCACGGCGCCGCTTTGACACATCGACGGGCTTAAATGATTCAGCAGCGTCCATGATCGCTGTCACGGCGCCCGTGTGCTCTTTCCACCACTCGGTTTGGAGCTGCAGCCTAATGTTTATGTTGCCCATAGCTTAATGTCGCCAGTCAGCATCAGGTGAGACCGAGTGGACGGAGACGCTGAACGGAGACACTTCAAAACAAAAGGTTAAGGACACGAGCAGTCCAGGAAGGCAGAGTACAGAGAACCTGCAAAATGACATGTAAACGTTTTCATTTAGAATAAACTCAGATCTGATCTACGTAGTAACGTCCTTTTAGAAGGCCTAAGCTTTCATAATAGTCAACTCTATGTTCGACCATATAAGAATAACCCACAATGCTCTCTGAAATACCTCGAAACTGACTCATAAGTACAAATTACCTAATGAAGAACAGACATTGCTTTTTAACTGTGGGAAAACCAAAGCCATTAAAAAAACAACAAACCACTGCGATCCAGTGATTTGCATAGCTCTCAGTGAGACCTCTGCACCTGTCTGCAGGTGCTTTGGGCCACTCCCCATGAACAAGCTGCTTTAGGTTTGAAGGGAGTCCCTCCAGACTGCATGTTTATAGATATTAGGTTATACTACTTATGTTATACCACCAGAATAATCCAGTGTCTGGCTCTAAGTTATTCTTGTGTGTTTCGGGTCATGACCTATGACTGACACTAGGCTTTGTGACACTGGGCAGGACATGTCACCCCAGAATGTCTTGATAGTCTTGAGGATTTCAACATGACGATCTATTCTATATCTATATAATATTTGAATTTTTTTTATTTAATTTAACTTTTCTGTGACCATTGTGGGGGTTTCTTTTTTAACAAAAGACCACAAACAATTGTGTTATTATATTTATAGAAACACATCATGCCCATGTAAATGAACCAGTGGCGTGACCCATATTTGGGGCCCTGTGTACAACGCTAGTTTTCAGCTTCACTATTACAGTCAGTCCTGATCCTTCCTGAATTATTTACTGCTGCACGTACTGAGCCTCCACAAGAATATTTAAGTGATGCTCACTGTATTTCCAGACGAAGAATTGTTTTTCGTCCTTTTCTATTTCGTGGAATTATTGTTTGGAATATTTTTGCTTTATTCAAATAAAGAAAGGGTCAAAGACTAGGTTACTAGTTTTCATACTGACCACTCTTATTTTGTTTTTGCTTGATGAATTGGGACATATCAACCTCGATTGCACCTCTGTCACATTTATCTCGATTAACCTAACTGTTCTGAGACCGACGTGCTTTTATTTTGAAGTCGCAACCATCTGACTTCCTGCCTTGCCCTGTTTCGGTCGCGCCGCCCTATGTTTTTTATTTATGCGGATGTAGCCCCGCGTGCTCCGGCGACACGGGTAGGTAGTGATGAGGCCGAGCTCCGCGGCGGAGTGATTTGCGCGACGACAAAGAGATGAGATGTTGTTAGCAGCAGGGAGATCCCATTACAGAGGACGCATGTTGTAACATGGTTGAAACAAAAGCGTAAGCGGCGACATACCTACCATCCAAAACAATCGACACACGTCCTAAAGTCCACTGTGGTTAATCGCAGTAACTTTTAGTGGATTTGTAGGCTGATCGCGTGGGAAATGGAGAAGAAAAGGTGGGATTGCACTGCTCTCCCCAAGGGCTGGAAAATGGAAGAAGTGACCAGAAAGTCGGGTTTGTCCGCTGGAAAAAGCGATGTCTATTATTTTAGGTACTACACGAACGAGCGCTTGCAAAACGCATAGGTGCACAAGATACCGCGTTTGCGCACGGAACTAGAGAGAGGGGCGGGGGGTGGGGGGTGCTGTTGGCGGTGTAAAGTTTGGGATGGGGACGGGGAGGGGGTCCGCAGCCGGCCCGGCTCCTCACACACTGTGGCCGGGCTTAGGCGGAGGCTAGTGGTAGCAGCTCACGCCCGGCGAGGCCTCGGATGAACCCAAAGTCAGTGTGATCTGAAGCTAATGCTCTTTATTTCCCCACTGAAGTGAACCAACAACGCCAGATTTGTTTTCATTTAGCAGAGGAGAAGAGCAAGATGAGGAACAGAGGCAAGAGAGGGGGGAGGCGGGTCGGTTGTATAGTTTGTGGTAGGCTGACTGTACAATCCTCCTGGTGTTCACTGTGGTGTGTGATGTAAGAAACATTTGCATGAGTTACGAGCACGTATCCACCCACAGTCGTGCCCTTTTGTTGGTCATTGCTCAAGCTGAAGATATTGTTGCTCCCACACGTGGAGCTACAATGTTTCCATTCTGAAACATTCGATCCAGTGTAACTATAGCCGTGCTTACGTTGTGCTAGAGGTACGTTCTGAGGCAGTGTGTATGATTTTGTCGGACTTGTGTTGTACATGATCACATCTGTGCCGCTTTCAGTAGATAACCGGCTTTTGAGAGCGTTTCCATCAACTGTTGCATCTGTGTCACGAGTGTCATCGCTCATTTGACTGTGCTCTGCTTCTCTTCGCTTTTGACTTGCTGCATGTTCAACTCTGTCCTGTTTGTGTCCGCGTTTGAAGCGCGACCCGTCCGTTCTGTTTCTGATCTCATCTACGTTCTTTGTGTTGCCTTTTGTTGTTGTTGTTGTTGTTGTTGTTGTTGTTGTTGTTGAGACCTCTTTGTTTTTATTGATCGATAAGAGACGATATTCAGCGTCGTGGTTTCTCACCTCTCATCTCGCCCCTCTCCCGCCAGTCCATCTGGGAAGAAGTTTCGGAGCAAGCCTCAGCTGGCCCGTTACCTTGGTAACCAGATGGACCTCAGCTCCTTCGATTTCCGCACGGGGAAGATGCTGATGAGCAAGCTGAACAAGAACCGCCAGAGACTGCGATATGACAACAACAATCAGAACAAGGTGAGGCCAGACGCAGCTTCCTGCCAGACGCACCTGATGCTGTCTCTTGCGCTGCAGCTGTGCCAGATGACACCGTTTATTGTAGAATGTGTTAGTTATTTCTACGCTTTTCTGCTGCTCATGGGTCTGTTGATTTTGATTTTGCCGCATTGAAGCTGGCTCATTTGCGTCTAACGCTATTATAAAGTTTGCTGAGCTTATATTAAGACTGTGTAATGTTCAAGTACAGCAAGTGCTGCTAGAAAATCATGCTTGTACTTCAGTGGAAAGGATTCATGTGATTGTGTGAATGGATGAGAACAGTCATTAGAGCGTCTCTATGTTTCTTTTTAAATATGGTTTTGTTCATTGTGGTCCTTTTTTAAAGGGCAAACCTGATCTGAACACATCACTGCCGGTCAGACAGACGGCCTCCATCTTCAAACAGCCAGTTACCAAGGTTACCAACCATCCAAACAACAAAGTGAAGACAGATCCTCAGAAAGCCGTCGACCAGCCCAGACAGGTGACGCTCCTTTGTCAGGCCCCTAGTGTTGGTGAACCTGGTCCAACTGGAAGCAGCAGTGTTTTCTGACTCCTGCTTAAAACTTCCTGCGACTCTATTGCTCTTTGTGTCATTCACAGCTGTTTTGGGAAAAGAAACTCAGTGGTCTCAATGCGTATGACATTGCAGAAGAGCTGGTGAAAACCATGGAGCTCCCCAAAGGCCTGCAAGGTAAAATACAAGTTTAACTCATTTACTGGCTTTGATTTGGGGACAGGCACAGAAATATCAAGAGGCAGGTGCAGCAGTTTAGTGAGGATCCTGAAAGCACCATGTACAATATGGATTATATGGGAACAAAGCAGTCCGATAAAATCTTGCAAGCACACACCACTCACTTCTACTATTTTTTATTTTTGTAATAGAGATCATAAAAAAACAAACTAGTAGGTTATGTATTGATGCATCTCATAGTCTCGGCCTCTTCTGTTCCCAGGTGTTGGTCCCGGCTGCACAGACAAGACTCTCCTGTCGGCTATAGCGAGCGCTCTCCACACCAGCGCGGCTCCCATTACTGGGCAGCTGTCGGCAGCTGTGGAGAAGAACCCGGGAGTGTGGCTCAACACGACGCAGCCGCTGTGCAAAGCCTTCATAGTCACGGATGAGGACATCAGGTGGGTGATCACAGAAAAGCGACCACATCTGTCGTGTTGATGAAGCATGGCTTCCACTGTATAAGCAGGAGAAAATGAACCTGAAGGGGTCTCTGTGTTTACAGTGTGACTTTCCTGTGCCCGCCAGAAGCCGCATCGGTTGCAGGCAGCTGTAACTGCCAACTGTAACAGCTTCCTGTTGTGTATATGTGTAGGAAACAGGAGGAGCTGGTGTACAGCGTGAGGAAAAGGCTGGAGGAGGCGCTGATGGCTGACATGTTGGCCCACGTGGAGGAGGCTGCCAACGACGGGGAGGCTCTGAAGGAAGAGGGCAACGGCAGCGAGGACATGGAGAGCGTATAGCACAGGGTCAGTAAAGTTATTTAAAGTTAAATAACTAGTATGTAAAGTTACACCGCAGTTATATATGCTGACAATATGAAGATTGATTAAATTAATGAATTATTGTCTGCTCTCGTAGGTTTTTGTGAAGCCTGGATGGGTTTGATTTTAACACACACACACACACACACACACACACACACACACACACACACACACACACACACACACACACACACACACACACACACACCCATGACAAGTAGGAGCCCTGCATCAGTCCGGCCCTGCAGACCTCTTCCCCCATCAGCGTCTGTCCAGCCCAAACCTGGACACCAGCGCACCCTGACCACCCGGATCACGTCTTCACCTCCTCCAGCCAGCCTCTCATCTGATGTGTCCATTCGCCATCAACTCATGGCTGCGCTCTGCTTCAGCGCCACCTAAATGACTGGTGTCGCTTCGGAAACCTTGTTGGTTTTTAATAATTTAAAACAAAACATGAACTGGACCCGCTGTTGATGAATGAAAGTATTTGCCACGTGTCAAATTCAGTATACAAGTGTAGTTTCTACCAACATGCGGTGAATGAGCCGTGAATTTGTACTTTTAGAGACAATCTGGTCAAAATCAAACATTCAATATCGGTACTGATGTGGTTGTTTTGGGTTTCTCGGATTGGAAATGAATGTTTTGTAATTTTTTGGCATGTTGTCATTTTTTTTAACCTGATGAACTCCTTGTCTGAAACAAAACAAGAGCCAAACTTGTGTTTTCTAGTGGAATCATGATGGTGCAGTGTGAAGCTTCCACTGAGGGGGGGCAGAGGCAGCCTGCAGGTCATATCGTGGACACGATGTCATTCGTGTCAGCTGTGTTTTACCTGTCAATCACGTCCAGATTGATTGAACAGAGACGTGCTATTTTAAAGAGGGTGCTGCTTTGTGTTTTACCGTAAGTGATTACATCGTCTCTGCTGTTCCACGACGAAACATCAGGAACACTTGACTTGAACTGTCTTTAGATCGTAGAATAATTGTGTTTTTATTTTTTACACTCGGCTTCATTCTAGGTGCGTACAGATGTTGTGAAACACTGATGTTTGGTGCCAAGACTTTGTTTCTGTCGAGTCTTCAGTCCTCTTTGTTCACTTCGTTAGTGTTACCACACACATACTGCCTCCTCATAAAACCCACGCACAGAATTCGGTGGCGCGGCAGAAGAAGCGCTCTCAGATATCGTCTGAGGATGTTTTTTGTATTTTTATCCCTGTGTGTTGAGGTTTGATGCTAAATAATGTATCAAGTTGAAATCCTTAAATCCCCTATGCGGTATCAGCAGGCTGATTGCTGAAATACATTTGATTGTATTATTAAATGAGTCATTATGTCACTAAGTCTGTCTTTCTTTATTCTTTGATCACTAAATGTCCAATGACATACGTTTTTTACATGATGACTTCCTTCATCCAATCAGATTAACAGTTAACTTCAGCCTTCGTGTGTATGTGTGTGTGTGTGTGTGTGTGTCTGGGCAAAGTGCAAAATACCCTCAGCTGTAGAGAGGCCGTGCAGCTGATGAGCACACGACACCGGCTGTTCCTGCAGAGGGACATGCTGAGGTTTCCCCCGTTCGTGTCTGAATGAAGGTCTGCTGACCTTCCTCCAAATGGATCAAATGGCCACGCTGGAGCTTTACAGCAAGGTGAGGCTCAACCTCAGCTTTGTTCTTACACGTTTGTGCTACACGATTTAACTGGCACTACCTGCGTTGTAGATGAAGGATTCCAAGCCTACGTTGCTCGTGTGCGATTGATTGAGATTGCTGTTGTGGTTTTGAGCCAAGAGTGTCAAATCAGTGCCGTGTGATCAAGTCACTGATGTTATTAGTAAAGTTAGTTCCTGAAGCGTGTTGGTCAACTTTGTGTAAACGTGTGACGATAAATGTGTTGGTTACAGGTGTATTTGTGAATTGTCTGGTGTAATTGCTGCATTCGTTGCCATTGGATAATGGCTGATCTATTGAGGAAATTCAGGGTGGGATGACTTGTGTTAATTTTTAACTCCATTTAGGAGACGTTTGTGCTGATGAGTGACAAATCTGCTGGGCAGGAAGTGTGACACGCAAGGACAGTGTCCTACAGAAATGAAACGTCACATAATGTCTTCACATTGGTTCAGTCTGTTCAGACATCACATGTGTTTACATGTTCACTGTTCACTTTCCACTAAAACTCAACCCGTGGGTCCTAGGGTGCGGCCGTGTGGATTCCTGACCCAGATGCTGTCTGGATTTCAGCCCAACTCCTCCAGGATTACAGTCCTGGGGGGAAACACCTCCTGCTGCAGCTTCCTAATGGGAAGGTGAGGTGTTGCGCCCTGAAAAGCTCTTGAATGATGCTGTTTCTCTCTGCTTGGTCGACCCACTAAAAAGCTTAGGACATTTCCACTGACAGGAGGTTCGTTACCCGCTGGACTCCCCCTCTGATCTCCCGCCTCTGGGGAACCCCGACATCCTGGAAGGTGAAAACGATCTGACGGCTCTCAGCTTCCTGCACGAGCCTGCTGTGCTCCACAACCTGCGGGTTCGATTCCTGGACTACAGCAGCATCTACACATACTGTGGTGAGCACTGAGGCGGTGAAGGCGAAAGGGACCGTTCATATATCTGACCTATAGCTCCAGGCACTACTGTGTGGCTCCCGTGTCCACGATTATAGCTCATAATGTCACTATAATGGCTGCAGGTCAAAGGTTGAGATGAGGAGGGAACTCCCTCACTGCTGCTGGTCTCAGACGTTCAGTTTGTTTACCAGCCTCCATGGTTCAGTGTCTTTGCTGCATGACCTGGTGTTCAGTCATAAATCCCACAATCCCTTTCTGTGTCTCCAGGTATTGTACTAGTGGCCATCAATCCCTATGACCAGCTCCCTATATATGGAGAAGAGGTGATTGATGCTTACAGCGGCCAGGACATGGCCGACATGGAGCCGCACATCTTCTCTGTGGCAGAGGAAGGTTATCGCACCATGATCAGGTCAGAGGTCAGAGAATAGAGGCCATGTCAAACAACAGGTGCTGTTTCCTGGCCTTCCATGGTCTTCACGTACTGTAGACTGTTAATAATAGTGATTCTTTGCATCTGCAGGGAGGAGAAAAACCAGTCTATCATCATCAGTGGAGAATCTGGTTCTGGGAAAACGGTCTCGGCCAAATTCACCATGCGGTACTTCGCCGTGGTTGGAGGAGCAGCTCAGCAGACCAGCGTGGAGGAGCGGGTCCTGTCCTCCAACCCCATCATGGAGGTGATGCGTTTGTTCCATGCTTCTCTTTACTTATTATTTATTAGGTTTAATTAAAAAACAACAATGCTGGCTTCTTGTCCACAGTCTATTGGAAATGCTAAAACCACTCGAAATGACAACAGCAGTCGCTTCGGGAAGTACATAGAGATCGGTTTTGGTAGAAAGGGGGACATCATTGGTGCAAACATGAGGACGTATCTGCTGGAGAAGTCACGGGTGGTCTTCCAGGTAAACCCTCACCCGCACCTTTACCCCTTTTGAGTTTCTGTGCATTTGCCAACTCTGTGTGTGTGTGTGCGTGCATGTGTGTACGTGTGTCTGTGTGTGCGTGCTTCAGGCTTCATCCGAGAGGAACTACCACATCTTCTACCAGCTGTGCGCCTCCAGACAGCTGCCTGAAATGAGATCCCTCAGCCTGGGTGAGCGTCCATCACGGTTTGCTTGCGTTGAGCCTTTGTGTGTGTTTTTAATGCGCTACACGCAACTTGATCCGTGTTTATTGTCTCCAGATGCACCTGAGAATTTCCGATACACCAACCAGGGCGGAGAGATGCAGATGTCCGGGACTGATGATTTGGCCGACCTGGAGCGCACTCGCAATGCTTTTACCGTTTTAGGTACTTGAATTCAGCTTCCCGTTGTACAATTGTTAAGTTTAGCATCAACCTTTGATTTCATGTGACCGAGATTTCATTTTATTTGATGAGGGTAAAACGGAGCCTTTTGCTCTTCCACCTGCAGGTGTGCAGCCTGACCAGCAGATGGAGCTGTTCAGGATCCTGTCTGCTATCCTGCACCTGGGTAACGTCCACATCCAAGCCAGTGGGAGAAGTTCTGAGCGAAGTTATATTGATGTGAGAGAACGGATCTATTCCTGTTGTGTTTGTGCCGATGAAGAACGAGGGACGTCGGCAAGAAGTTGTAACGCGGGTCCGGTCTTCTCTCAGGCAGACGACCACTCTCTGGCTGTCGTCTCCAAACTCCTGGGCGTGGAGAGACCGCAGATGGCCCACTGGCTGTGCCACCGCAGGCTGGCTGTGGGTGGGGAGATGCTGGTCAAGCCCATGTCCGGTCCGCAGGCTGTGGAGGCCAGAGATGCGCTGGCTAAACACATATATGGTCAGCTGTTCGCGTGGACTGTTCAGAGACTCAACTCCGCCCTGCGCGCTCAGAGGGGACACGTCAAATCCTTCATCGGCGTGCTGGACATTTATGGGTCGGTGACTGACATTGGGCCCACTGTTACCGACGCCTAATGCTTAGTGGTTCTGACCATGTGCTGTTCCTTTTGTGCAGGTTTGAGACCTTTGACCGGAACAGTTTTGAGCAGTTCTGCATCAACTATGCCAATGAAAAGCTGCAGCAGCAGTTCAACAGGGTAAGAAATAATGAATTGCTTTTTCAGAAGTGTTAAATTAACGTCATTTATCATGACTCCTTCGTTCTTGCAGCACGTGTTCCACCTGGAGCAGGAGGAGTACGTCCGGGAGGAGCTGCCCTGGAGCAGGATCGAGTTCAGCGACAACCAGCAGTGCATCAGCCTCATCGAGGGGCCGCTGGGCCTGTTGGACCTGCTGGACGAGGAGTGCAGGGTCGGTGTCGCCTCCTACCTCTGCCTCCTGTCCTCATCGATCCTTGGTGATGGTTTGTCCGTGCGTGCGTGTGTGAGCAGATGCCCAGAGGTTCGGACCAAAGCTGGGTGCAGAAGCTCTACGGGCAGCACCTGAGCAGCAGACCCCACCCGCACTTCCAGAAGCCTCGCATGTCCAACAGTGCCTTCATCGTCGTGCATTTTGCGGACATGGTGAGCGACGCGCACGCCGTTCGTCACGTGTGTGGCTGCGGTTTCAACGCAACGTGTCTCCGCTGTATCGTCTGACTCACCAGGTGACGTATGAATGTGGCGGCTTTTTGGACAAGAACCGAGACACGGTGTTTGAGGAGCTCATCAACATCCTCAAAGCGAGTCAGGTAGATGTTTATCAGAGTCAAAGAAACGTAGATCTAATTTCCATGTGACTAGAGGATTTCTAACCTGTGTGCGTCAGTCTGAACTGGTGGCCGAGTTGTTCCAGCAGCAGGAGAACGGGCCGACTGTGGCCAACGGAAGCGTCCGCTCTGGGAAAAGATCCGCCAGAGAGCATAAACTCACTGTGGGCTTCCAGGTGAGTGGGTGATTCATCTGAATTGTGGGGTTTCCTCCACTTTCCTCTTGACCTGCTGTATTTGGGCCTGTTAGTTCCGTCAGTCCCTACAGATGCTGATGGACACGCTGAACAGCACCACTCCTCACTACGTCCGCTGCATCAAACCCAACGACTTCAAGCAGCCCTTTGTGTGAGTCCTCCTCCAGCTTGTGCCTGCAGTATTAATGTGTGGAGCACTAAATGATGGCGCCCACCTCTCCGCGTTAGCTTTGACCCCCATAGGACGGTGCAGCAGCTGAGAGCCTGTGGGGTGCTGGAGACCATACGCATCAGTGCTGCAGGTTATCCATCCAGGTATTGACCTTGAGGTTGATGCAACAAACAAACCAACGTGCACTAATAGGAGTCAGACCCACAGATCGGAATCTCTGTTTCCAGGTGGACGTATGAGGAGTTCTTCAGCAGATACCGCGTTCTTCTCCGGGGGCCCCACAGTCCGGAGCGGGTCCAGGCCTTGTGCAAACAGAGCCTGCGCCAGCTCATCCCAGACTCGGACCAGTACTGCTTCGGGAAAACCAAGGTGTTTTTCCGTGCGGGGCAGGTGGCGCTGCTGGAGCGGCTGAGGGCGGAGAGGCTGCGCGTGGCTGCGGTGCTCATCCAGAGCCGGGTCAGGGGGTGGCTGGCCAGGAACCGGTACCGCCGGCTCCTCTGGGCGGCCGTCGCCCTCCAGCGCTACTGCAGAGGAGCGCTGGCCAGACGGTGAGGATGTGAAGGATGTGCTTGTGGACGCTAGCGCTAGCGCTAACGCTAACGCTGCATCATGAACCCTCTGCTCCGGCCGCAGGCTGGCTCTGACGCTGCGCCGCACCAAGGCCGCCCTGCTCGTCCAGAAGACCTACCGCATGCTGGCCACCAGACGCATGTTCCTGGCGGTCCGCCGGGCCGCCGTCACCATCCAGGCCTTCACCAGGGGCGCGCTGGCGCGGCGCCGGCACCGGCAGGTCAGCGCCGAGCAGCACGGCTGCTCCCGCGGGCCTTCACCTTCGTTTGACCCCTGTTCTGTCCTCCTCAGCTGGTGGCGGAGCGCGCCGCGGTGCTGCTCCAGGCCCGGGTGCGCGGGTGGCTGGCGCGGGCGGCCTACGGCAGGGTGCGCGGCGCCGTGGTGCTAATGCAGTGCTGCGTGCGCCGCCGGGCCGCCCGGAGGGAGCTGCTGAAGCTCAAAACGGAGGCCCGCTCCGTGGAGAGGTTCCGGGAGCTCAACAAGGGCATGGAGGTCAAACTGATGCAGCTGCAGCTGAAGGCCGACCAGCAGGTGGGCGGAGGGTGGCGCCCGGGTTCGCGGCGGCGATGCGAGGCTCCGCGGGTCCGACGTGAACGCGCGTTGTGTGTGTGCGTTCAGGCCAGAGAGAGAGCGGCGCTGACGGAGACCCTGCATGCGGAGCGAGAGGCCGCCGCCGCCGAGCTGGAGGCTCTGAGGGCGACAGTCCAGAAGCTGGAGAGTCAGAAACAGGAAGCGCAGCAGCACCGGCCAGTGGATGATAAGGAGGTGGAGGAAAGGAGGAGAGCGGAGGAGAAGGCGGCGCAGGAGATCTGGCAGCTCACAGAGGTACTGGAGGCCTCTAAAGCGCCGGACGGGAGACTTCTTCAAATAGCTGACTGATGAAACGCTTCTTTCTCCTTTTTCTAAGGAAGTGCAGGTGCTGCAGAGACAGAGGGACAGTTTATCCAAAGAGACAGAGGAACTCTGTGATCGCCTGCTCCAGCAAGAAAAGAACCAGGAAGGCAGGTTTATTAGCGTCGGTTTCCTTTTCCGCGTTTTTCCCCCACTTCTATCTTTCTGTCTCTGTGTGTTGATTCGTGTCCAGAACTGGTGCGTCAGGCTGTGTCCCAGGCAAGTGCGGCTCTGAGGTCGGAGCTGGACGAGGAGAGGAGGAAGTATCAGGGTCTCCTGAGGGAGTTCACTCGACTGGAGCAGAGATACGACAACCTCCGAGAGATGAGCCTGCTCACGGAGGTTCGGCTCCACCCGCGCTCCCCCGCTCCTCCAGGAGGTGCGTTCTGATCCTCATCGTTCTTCTCCCCACGGCAGCGCTCCAAGGGCCACAGGAGGACGGACTCCTCTCAGAGCCAGAGCCACAGCCTGGAGCCGCCCTCGCCCACGCCGCAGTCGCCCCAGTCTCTCGGCCCGTTCTCCACGTCGCCCTTGCCTCCCGCCGACGACGTCCGCCGGATCAGCGTGACCTCGGCCTCCGAGAGGAGGCTCTCTGTGTGGAGCACGGAAACGCCAATGGTGGGAGGGATGCTGAAGGCTGACGATCGGCTGCAGTACGATTCTATGTGGTCAGACAACTTGACGTGTTCACCAACAGGAGCAGCTGATGGAGGGGCTGGATGTGGCCAGAGAGCCTGCCATAAAAATGTCGGGGGAGGACCTGGCTCACGCCTACGATGCCGTACGAGTGGCCAACAAGTCAGTCTGTGGATCCGGCCCATCCCATTATTAACCTTTTCATAGTTTAGTTTTGATTATTTTACTGCTGATTGAATGGTGTCAGGTTTCTGGAGAACCAGCTGCGTGACCTGCGCAGCCACTGGGAGCAGGAGCTGGAGGCTCTGAGGCGTCAGCTCACCGCGGCGACGTCCGGTTCCTCCTCTCAACAGCAACAGGTGTGAACTGAGCTGAGTCTAGTTTGCAATCAGACGTTTGCTTCTTGGTTTCGCTTATTGGAAATCACCGGCAGGAGCTTCTGGAGGCCAGAGAGCGAGAGTGCGTGAAGCTGAGGAGAGAAGTAAAGGAGCTCCGGGGCACAGTCTCACTCCGACGGCTCCTCGCACAAGGTGAGGTTCTGCTCGGCCGCTCACGGCTCCTAGAACCAGCCTCCGCAGAGAACAGATGTGTTCCTCTCTCCAGTGCTGCCCTCAGCGTCGCCCGCCGAGACCAACTCCTGTCTGTTCCAACCAAAACCCACTACAGTTGCTGGTTTGCTGGAATGTAGGAAAAAGGATGAACCCAAGCTCATCAAGAACCTCATCACGGGTGAGACTCCCATTCCCATCATCCTTTTTTCCTGCTTGGAGTTTCAGAATAAAGGTCAGGAAGGCAGGATTGGTACCGATAGGTCATCACGCTGACACAGCACTAACCCTGGAAGCTCCTTCACGGCGGCATGTTCCGAGGCATCCGGGTCCGGTGTGACTCAGATTAACCACCTTGTGCTCTGCATAGCTGACGGATGTGACCTGGCTGTGTTCAATCTGTCACCCCTGCTCTCTCTCTCTCTCTCCCTCTCTCCCTCAATGGGGAAGACATCCGCGCTGACAGCGCGCTGTCGCTGCCTCCCGGTCTGCCCGCCGGTGTGATGTTCCTGTGTGTGCGCCAGGCCGACTGCAGCGGCGACCACACCCGCGCCCGCTCGCTGTGCAGCGCCGCCGTCACTGCTATGAAGGCAGCTTTGAAGGTGACCTGAGCTCCTGAACCCTTTGAGCTTGGTCTCTTTACCTGTCGGGGTCCATTAATTGACTCCTGGGGGGGAATGAACCTATATATACGTCCTATAGGTTGCACCAACCCTTTCTGTAACTTTCTGTCTTCCTGCAGAAGTCCAGTAATGATGCCGGGATGACCGCTCTGTGGCTGAAGAATGCCTGCCTCCTGCATGACTTTTTGACCCAGCACTCCTCAAAATCTGTATTAATTTACATGTTTTATTTGTGGGGATTAGGCAGTAAAATTCTGCCATCTATGAATTCTGCTGTCTGATATGTCACATACAGAATTATGAGTTGCTGTGTTTTTGACTGTTTTCCTGTATGATTTGATTGAGACCCTCGAGTCGGATGACTTCATTCCCCTGACGGCGGATGTGAGCGACTTAATTCGGGCTCTGAGTGACCTCTGCATCCAGGCCTATCAGCAGCTCCTCTCCATCACTGAGACGCGCCTGCAAAACATCATAGGTAGCGTTGCACTGCAGATGAGAGCGGCGCTTTGCTAGCCATCCTTTGAGCTGCTGCCGTCTCATGCTTCACTGCCCCCCTCGCCCAGTCCCTGCCCTGCTGGAGTCGGAGAACATCCCCGGTCTGGCTGGCACCCCGGTCAAGCTGGGCATGTCCAGGAAGAGGGCGGGCTCGGACCCCAGGCCTGCGGGAGGCGACGCTCCCACCATGGCGTCTCTGCTGAGGGAGCTGGGAGCCCTTCACGCCGCCCTCACCCATCAGGCCCTGGCCCTCGCGGTCATGGAGCAGGCCTTCCACCAGCTCACCTACCTCATCGCTGCCTCTGCTCTGAACAGCCTGCTGCTGAGGAAGGACATGTGCAGCTGGAGTCGGGGCATGCAGATACGGTACGAACGCGCATTGAGCCGAAGCTGTATTGATGTATGTGCAAACGCCGCCTGAATCCGCTTTTATCCAGCTACAACGTGAACATCCTGGAGGAGTGGCTGCGAAGCCGGGGTTTGCAGGCCGGAGGTGCAGTGGCCACACTGGAGCCGCTCATCCAGGCCGTGCAGCTGCTTCAGGCCGGGAAGAAGACTGAAGCCGACGCACAGGCCCTCGTTCAGACGTGCCACCTGCTGTCCAGCCAGCAGGTGGCGCCCTCTTTCATCCGACAAGAGAGAAAAACGCACTGGTGCACTTACAAGCGCATATAATCAGTGCCGTGTTCCTTTCAACAGATCGTAAAGATTCTGACGCTCTACACGCCCCACAGCGACCTGGATGAGAGGGTCACGCTGAGCTTCATTCGTACCGTCCAGGTACCTGCAGCCGCACGGTCTGTCCATTTGGAAGTGAGTGAGTCATGCAAGCAGCATCTCTGTCCTCCACTCTTTTCTAGGGGCTTCTAAAACTCCGCTCTGACGGGCCGCCTCCACAGATCCTAATGGATGTGAGGAGAGTGTTTCCTGTCACGTTCCCCTATTTGCCTCCCGCCGGCCTCCATGCTGAGCAGTTAGTCATCCCAGACTCCCTCAAAATCTCCTTCCTTCGCAAAGCCTAGAACTCAGCAAGTGTGTGCTGTCCAGCTGGCCTCTTTAAAGCAAATAGACCAATATCTTAGCAACCACACTGCTGGATTTAATCATTTGGAAATAAAAGAAATCACCCATGACGTGTTGCAAACTTAATTCCTGTGATTGATGATTTATGGGCAGCGGTGGTTCCAGCTAAGACTCCACTTGAAAAACAACAAATGAAATGAGGCCGTGTCTTTTTCTTCTTCATTTTATTGGAAGCAGAAACACATTGATGAGACTGCAGTCCCACTAACCTCAGCCCCCAATAAGAACAATCATAATAAAAAAAAAAAAATTAGAAACATCTTGTGTATAAAAAAATTCTCATGCGAGTACTTTGTACCACTACACATCATCAGTAATACATATTTATATATTCACAACCATTTGAAAAATAGAAAATAATGAAATATCAAAATTAAGTAGACAACAATTGGCAATTAACATCAAATAATTATGCGTGCTGGCACAATACTTTTTTTTGTTTTGTTCCTATCATGCACCATTACTGGAAGTACAGGACCAGCGTCGCTGTGCAGGTGTCTGACTGTGTGGCCTGACAGCTGGACAGATCATGCACATCTGTCCGCTTTGTGTTCCTGTGCTTTTTATTGTGCTTCCCCCGTTTGTCCTTTAGCTCCCGTGTGCATTCCTGTCTCTCGTGCCGGCCCGGTGCCCGGTACGCAGGCAGGGAGGAACTTCCTCAGCCCAAGCATCGCCGTCACCAGCACAGAGAGATTTGTTTCGTGGCTTTTCCAGCTGTTGTATCTGTTATTTAAAGATAATAAAATACTGTGCTGAAGTCCTCCAAAATAAAAGACCCTGTTCGCATGTGAGAACAGGCACTAAATGGAGCCCATCAACGTGTCGTTAATCTCTGGTGTGAACATGGCCTTCCTGTGTCCGCCCACATCTGTATCAACAATAGCTACATCTCCAGTTCGGGCCCCCACTCATGCTTAAGGCCCAACCGCCCAAAAAAAAAAAAAGAGCAGCAAACGTCACTCAGCACGTACTCTAACACGTTTGTTCCATTCGAGCTATTTACAACGACATCACGGCACCAACAGATGTTTCTGTTCCAGATTATTTTTCCCTGTGCTAAAAAGCAGCACAGACAAAGTTCAGTCACTGATCAGCTCGATTACAGCTGCAATATTTGGCCCATTACGAGAAGAGAGACAGCATTTACAACATATCAGACAGACACTTGTGCTGATATAATTAGAATATTAAACCCACAATGTAAACATTATAAGACTGCTTCAGAAATGACAGGTTAGATGCATAGAGTTCAGTCATTACACCGTGGTAGATGATTCTTACATGATCAAGTGCTTTGAGGGGGGGTGACCTGCACTAGTGACCGCTTGGTCGCAATCAAACCTTGACTTTTGTTGAAGCGCTGAAGATCCCGTCAGGAAACGTTCCCTCGCCTCAACGCGCTTTCATTTGCGACAAGCATGTGTTTTTTGTTCTCAAACAGACGCGGCGTGAGGAGTCGGGCCGAGCAGCGCAGCCTCGCGCGAAACCCACACCTTCGGCTGCAGGACGTTTTGAAAGCAGGCGTAATTAGTCTCCATGAACAAGAATTCACAGATGAACAGAATGAGCTATAAATGTGTTATTGTGGGTGCGAGACCCTGTGCTTCTAATGCTTCTACCCTCCACTGATTAAACTATAGGCCCTCTTTTAAATATCAGATCCAGATGGGGTGAGGTCTGGATCTGCAGCCCTTTAGCAGAGGTCTGACTTCTTGGTATCAGGGGTTGGAGCACCTGCAGCTGAATTATTAGGGTTCACGTACTAGTAGTAGTGGTTCATGCTCTCCCTGGGCTCAAGGCTTTACATTTAACCCACACAGACCATGCTTTTCAAACAGGGGCGTCCTGCAGCACGCAGCTTTTGAATTATTTTTAAGGAATCAGTCTTCCCGTCGTGCACTTAGTCTAGATCTGTAAAGCCATGGAATGTGTTCTAGTCGCACAAAGAAGACACGAGCTCGAACCGCCCTACAGCAGAGACGCTTCCTCCACAGTCTGGACATGAACTCCCCCCTGTGATGCTTTGTTGTTTGTGATGGCTTTCTGTGATTACACTCGCAGGTAACAGGCAACACGGGTGGCGACAGGAGGACAACGTACGAACAAACACGCTCGCGTCTGCTCAAATGCAGATCACACACACACACACACACACACACACACACACACACACACACACACACACACACACACAATCACACACACGCTGATGAATCACAGTGCTTAAAGGCGTGCTTTCATCAGGTTTCTCTCTAAAGAGGAGACGGACGCACGGTACAAGGGTCAAGACAGAAGGCATAGAGGGTGTCAGGCAGTGTGCTCTGTTACCAAGTACATAGAGACAGACAAGGACAATCTTTCCACACGTCTGAATACGCCTGTATAACTTTACACATGTCCTTTATATATAATACTTTACTATAGAATTATCCAAATATAAATATAATTTGGAAGAGGTCAGTAAATAAATATTCAAATGATGGTAACTAAATAGTGCTTCCTTCCCGGTATCTGTTCCACACCCTGATATCTGGAATGTTTGAGGCTGAGCAGCCGTTGTTGGTCGTGGTCAGTGGTACAGTTGGTCCTTCATATATTTCAGCAATTAATAGTTGGCACTAGCGGTCGCTTCTCTGAGCGGATGCAGGCCAGGGAACCAGAAAGAGGGGAAGGGGGAAGGCTGGGTGAAGGTAAAGGCAAAGAAAGCCAAAGTATTAAAGGCTACGAGATACTTGGACTCCCCTTGACCAGATCAATGAGGTGTGTGTTAGTGTGGGAATGGCAGCACTCACCTCTGACCAGAGGAGAGCTGATACACACACTATGATTAAACTCTACTAGGATGCATTGTTCTTTAGAAGTAGGTGGATATAATCTGCAACAGTAAAGACACTAGTGATTTGCTTTTTTTTAAAGAAACCTAAGGTGATGCTTTGCTTAGCGTCTCATCTTTTCCACTAAGTTGAACGTATTTACAGCTCTGAACGTGCGCCGACTGTGCTCTCACGACACCGGATCATCGGGCCGGCGCCTTAGCTGCGGCCCTCCTCCGCCGAGCGCTGGTCCGACTTGAGCTTGACGAACTCCTTGGCCACGTCGTCGTTGTTGCGCTGCGACAGGATGCGCAGCACGGTGAGGCCCGTCTCGTCCATGTGGATGCGCTTGCCCAGCGGCAGCCAGCAGGCCACGCTGCCTTTGGAGGCCACGTCCCGCAGCTGCAGCACGGCCATGCCCACGGTGCGGTCCTCCCGCGCGAAGCAGTAGTCCTTCACGCACACCTGCAGCTCGTAGCACTCCGGGCCCCCCTCGTTGCTCAAGGTGCTGCGGCAGAGAGCGGAGACGGGTTCACAACCATGCACTCAGGCGCCCGAGCGGCGGCGGCGGCGGTCGCACTCACAAGCTGAAGGTCTCGTTGTACTTCGGGGCCCAGCTGTTGTTCTTGGACTTGGTGGCGTACTTCCTCTTCTTGTCGCTGAGGTGAGGCCCGATGATGTAGACCTCCACGAACGGCCGGAATATGCCCTGCGTCTGCCACCTCAGGTCGTTGGCAGCCACCACTGAGGGGGGGAGGGAGGGAGGGAGGGAGGAGCGTGGGAAGGTGTGGGTGAGACAGAGACGCATGTGGGAGAAAGGTGCGAAAACCTGGTGAGAGCGAGCGTGAACAGAGAACTCGAGAGCAGGAAAATACTTTCTGTCCCTCGGCCCTTATGTGTTCTATAAAGGAACGGAGCAAATGTGGACTCTATTGTGATATAAGGGGGTATTTTTACATTTGTAAGTACAGTCCAATGTAGCCCTTTGCAATATTAATTTCCAATAAGAAACCAGAAGAGACCGCCACCTTTCACTGTGACCTTGTGCTCCCCGGTGTTGGGGTGTGTGAAGATCTCCACGTGGATGGAAACCTCTCCCACGGCGTCGTCCACTCCGGAGCCTGAGGGGACACGCAGACGGCGGCGCGCCTGTTAATGCCGTCGGCTCGGACGCATCACAAGTCACTGTGCTCTGATTTACAAAAGCAAGGTTACAGATTGCTTCAATTTCTGTTAAACTCGTTTAACATGGAAATGGATTCATCTGCAACCAGGTGACAGGTGACAAACCAGGATGTTGATACAGAGTCGTTTTCTCTTATTAAAATAATCACTGTATAACGCAGTGACTAATAATAAGGCATAGTGACCTGTGCATATGCTGTGGTCTGGATCACAAGGCTACTATGAGTGGGCACAAGATACTGGAGTCAGTATAATATGATCCAGTCAATAAGGTCATATTGACCTGCAGCAACTGTATTAGTTCCTTCAGTCAGTCATTTGGACACAGTTTTAGGTATTTGGTGCCTGGATCCTGTGCGGATCCAGGGCTAATTCGTGCCCACTCACAGAAGTGATGCATCGTGGGTGGGAAGAGGCAGAGAAGCTGAGGAACTGACGGCGTGGTTGACCCTCAGCTCGGCTCAGGACATGCTCAGATGCATCAGGACAGCGTGGTTAGAGGAGGGGAGATACAGGAACGGGACTT